>NC_084744.1:36364665-36397165 GCF_033978785.1 Entelurus aequoreus | reverse complement strand
CTAGAGAATGAAGAGTGCTTGAAACTCTGCATGTCAACATCTCCGTTCAGTGCCACACCCACAAAATGCACAAGCAACAATTTCCACATCAACACCGTATGAAACAAATAGTCAACACCAGAAGGAGATAACGTCCGCAGGAACCTACCACATAGTGAAGGACATACACTATTTGATGTCCTATTATGCAGCTCATTTTTATTTGACACTTATTGAAATATCTTGTGTGACATCATGCACAAAAGGGCACTTTATTTGTTTTAAACTATTGTAGTGGCGTTCTGTACAAAAAGTGCACTTTAATTGAGTGTTGTTTTGATATGTCATCTTAGTGACATCATGCACAAAAGTGCACTAATAGCTTGTTTTAAAATGTCTCTGACAATCTTGCACTTTCTGTTTGGAAATGACATGAATGTTTGTGCCACTGCTTAATAACTGTTTCATAAATACACTTTTGTTAATTGACTTAGTTGTGGTTTCCCTCTCTGCATGAAAGTTTAAAAGTAGCATATATTAATGCAGTATGAAGAAGAATGTTGTAATGTAGACACATAGAATCATCATACTGCTGTGATTATATGCATCAAGTGTTCATTCAAGGCTAAGGCAAAATATCCACATATATATGGTGTATCGTGACATGGACTAAACATATCCACATATATATGGTGTATCGTGACATGGACTAAACATATCCACATATATATAGTGTATCGTGACATGGACTAAACATATCCACATATATATGGTGTATCATGACATGGACTAAACATATCCACATATATATGGTGTATCGTGACATGGACTAAACATATCCACATATATATGGTGTATCGTGACATGGACTAAACATATCCACATATATATGGTGTATGGTGACATGGCCTAAACATATCCACATATATATGGTGTATCGTGACATGGACTAAACATATACACATATATATGGTGTATCGTGACATGGACTAAACATATCCACATATATATGGTGTATCGTGACATGGACTAAACATATCCACATATATATGGTGTATCGTGACATGGACTAAACATATCCACATATATATGGTGTATCGTGACATGGACTAAACATATCCACATATATATGGTGTATCGTGACATGGACTAAACATATCCACATATATATGGTGTATCGTGACATGGACTAAACATATCCACATATATATGGTGTATCGTGACATGGACTAAACATATCCACATATATATGGTGTATCGTGACATGGACTAAACATATCCACATATATATGGTGTATCGTGACATGGACTAAACCAGGGGTCGGCAACCTTTACCACTCAAAGAGCCATTTTGGCAAGTTTCACAAATTAAAGAAAATAATGGGAGCCACAAAAAAAAAATTTAAATTTAAAATGTAAAACACCGTATACAAAGCTTAATTACTTTGTGCTATGTTAACCAGGGGTCTGCGACACGCGCACCGGCACGCACTTTAATGTGGGAACTTGTTGTTAGTGCGGCCCGCGAGTTTTGAATGGAAGGCGCTTGATAGCGTCATACTTGCCAACCCTCTCATTTTTCCCGGGAGACTCCCGAATATCAGGGCGTGATGACACTGCTTTGGGCGCCCTCTACTGCCTGCCCAAACAGTGTACCTGTTCGACCACATGTAGAATGCAGTTTCAACTTGCTCACGTAAGTGACAGCAAGGCGTACTACCTCAGCAGCCACACATCTTACACTGACGGTACCAATACCCAGAATCCCATGCAGCCCTAACTCTTCCGCTCAACCAACGCACGGAGGGGGGGGGGGGGGGGGGGGGGTTGATGTGTGGGGGGATTTGGTGGTAGCGGGGGTGTATAATGTAGACTGGAAGAGTTAGGGCTGCATGGGATTCTGGGTATTGGTTGTGTTGTGTTTATGTTGTGTTACGGTGGGATGTTCTCCGGAAATGTGTTTTTCATTCTTTTTTGGTGTGGGTTCACAGTGTGGCGCATATTTGTAACGTAACAATGTTACAGTTGTTTGATACGGCTACCGTCAGTGTAAGCTGTGTGGCTGATGAGTAAGTATGCTTTGCTGTCTCCTGTGTGTGCAGGTAAAAGCAACATACAACATGTGGCTGGGCTGGCACGTTGTTTGTAAATGCTATAGAGGACAATTACTGCAGTGCAATTAGGACACTCCCTTTATTTAGTAATTAGAGTGTAAATAGGAATATATTTTCCCTGGGAGCTATTTATGAGAGACACTGAGATCCATAAGTCTCCTGGGAAAGTCGGGGGGGTCGGCAAGTATGTAGCTGAGCCGCATCAGAGTGGTCAAAGAGCCGCATGCGGCTCCGGAGCCGCGGGTTGCCGACCCCTGGACTAAACATATCCACATATATATGGTGTATCGTGACATGGCCTAAACATATCCACATATATATGGTGTATCGTGACATGGCCTAAACATATCCACATATATATGGTGTATCGTGACATGGCCTAAACATATCCACATATATATGGTGTATGGTGACATGGACTAAACATATCCACATATATATGGTGTATCGTGACATGGCCTAAACATATCCACATATATATGGTGTATCGTGACATGGCCTAAACATATCCACATATATATGGTGTATCGTGACATGGCCTAAACATATCCACATATATATGGTGTATCGTGACATGGCCTAAACATATCCACATATATATGGTGTATCGTGACATGGACTAAACATATCCACATATATATGGTGTATCGTGACATGGCCTAAACATATCCACATATATATGGTGTATCGTGACATGGCCTAAACATATATATGGTGTATCGTGACATTGACTAAACATATCCACATATATATGGTGTATCGTAATATGGCCTAAACATATCCACATATATATGGTGTATCGTGACATGGACTAAACATATCCACATACCTGTATATATGGTGTATCGTGACATGGACTAAACATATCCACATATATATGGTGTATGGTGACATGGGCTAAACATATCCACATATATATGGTGTATCGTGACATGGACTAAACATATCCACATATATATGGTGTATGGACTAAACATATCCACATATATATGGTGTATCGTGACATGGCCTAAACATATCCACATATATATGGTGTATCGTGACATGGACTAAACATATCCACATATTAATAAAAGGCCATATCGCCCAGCCCTAGTTAGAATGTGATTTTTTTTTTTTTTTATATATCCACCATCATGTCTTTTATAATGATTGTGAACGATAGAAAAATTCCCCCAAAAAGTGCAGTTCCCCTCTAAATTGCAATGATTAGATTTAAGACTTGAAGTGTATGAGCATGAAGTGATGAAGCCTACTTGGATGAGTCTTCTAAGACAAAGTGAACAGTCCAATTGTGATGGATTGAATGCCCTGAGAATAAAATGATATGTGCTTACTTGGACTGTGATGAAGCTGTGAGGACTCAGGTGCTTTGTCTTCATGCTTTTCAGTCTTCACAGAGACAACAGTCAGTGGAAACTTGCTGACATCATCCTCCTCCTGCCCTACAACACACTCTCCCTCCTGACTGATCCACACTTCCTTCTCTTCCTCTTTCGCGTGGGGGGGCTGTGGATCCTCCTCATCATATTTAATGTGAGGGGGCTGCTGGACGTCTGTTGGGTAAATAAGTAAATAAGATAAAAAGAGAATATACATAGTTTTGGACTGACACTGTTAACACAATGACATTATTTGCATTCTTCTGTGTGTTGTGTTAAAAGTGTGTAGCAAAACAACCAATAAAAATGCGGGAAATACCACCTTTTGTCCCAGCCACTAAAATTAATTCAAAAGTGAGTACAAAAACAGACTCGGAATTTTGATGGGGGCAATTTGAAAAGTTTTTATAAGTACGAGGCAGCATTGATTGAGGCATTCTTAACTTTACACTCACTGATGTAAAGTGTGTAAATATTTGATTCTGTATACGGTCTATGACACCTAAACTTTATCTCTAAACTCAACCACAATCTTGTAATGACATAGTCATCACCATAACTTCAATATCATGGAAATAAAAAATCTAATTCCAAAATCACTTAAAAAAACATTCATGGTAAGTTTTTGTCATCATGCAAAATACTTTTTGGTGGTCATTTTGTTGGCTGGGCCAAAAGGAACTTTTACCAAAACATGTTTTACTATGTGGTGTTTTATGGAGTATCTCCATCAACAATTCCTCTTTAGGAATTGGAGACCATCTACGACACGCTGAAGGAAAGTCAGTCACCTTTATGTTCTTTTAATAATTCAAGTGTTGACTACTTTGGTTATTGTTGCATGTAAGTCAGAATCAGGAAGTGAAATTATAACTTTAATTAGATTTTATTACAGTATAACATATATTTGGTGAGTGTGTGAGTTTTGTGTAAACATGTTGATACAGGTTTACATTTTCTTGGGGACTGGAACACAGATATGTCCTGAAAGGATGCACCCATTTTTAAAACCTTCACTAAGCTGTGCCACCAACATTGTCTCACTTAGCTCATTAAGCAAACTACCAGGGTGAGTGAGTCCTTTTAAACCTTCATAGACCTCGTTGTTACTTCTGACCAGTGTAAGATCACCACAGGTGGAACTACTGTATGCGGCTTAAGTGATCATTCCATCATTTTCTGTACCCATAAAAAACATAGAACCGAGGCTGACGGCCACAAAACAAGCAAAGCTACAATCCTTAAGACCTAGACTAGCAAGGCTTTCAATGAGAAACTGGCTGTCATGATCCGTTACCCGGATCATGGCATGATGTATGTTTTTGGTAATGTTTCTGTGTTAGTCTGTTTCCTGGGTGCACCCTCTTTCCCTGTTTACTGTTGGTTTCCATGGACACTGATTCTCCTCACCTGTCTTAGTTTAGCAATTAGTGTTCCCACCAGGTGTTTTGGTTAATCACTCCCCTTTATAGTGTGCGGTCACCCAGCAGTAGTTGCTGGGTCAATGTTTGCTGTAGGCAACATTTACGTCTCATGTTTTTTCTCATCGCTGTAGCAAAGTCTAGCTTTCCTCGTTTTTTCACCTTTGGTGACATTTTGGTTTTGTTCTGCTCCACGCTTGCTAGCGTCCTCAGTTTTGTATTTTTGTCTTGCCTTTAATTTATTAAAAGAAAACTTCATCTTACCTCCACGACACTCCTGCTTGTCTCCTGCCTTGGAAGGAACACAACAATCGCAGCCATGCGTCGAAGACGTAACACTGGCAAATTAAGACTCGCCTGGTACTTGCAAGTACACAGGTTTTTGGGTCAATTCCTAACCTCAGAAAAGTAGATAACTTCACAGTCAAAGGGGGTGACAATGTTATAACAACTAAAAATGAGATGACCTATCTTGGCTGCATCGTAGAGACTAATCTCTCCAGTGAAAAAATTACTACTAAGGTAGTCAAAGAATCAACCGACAAATTCTGTTCTTACTAGTGTTGTCCCGATACCAATATTTTGGTACCGGGACCTGTACCAAAATGTATTTCGATACTTTTCGATACTTTTCTAAATAGAAAGGACCACAAAAAAGTGCATTATTGGCTTTATTTTAACAAAAAGTCTTCGGGTACATTAAACATATGTTTCTTATTGCAAGTTTGTCCTAAAATAAAATAGTGAACTTACTAGACAACTTGTCTTTTAGTAGGAAGTAAACAAACAAAGGCTCCTAATTTAGTCTGCTGACATATGCAGTAACATATTGTGTCATTTATATTCTATTATTTTGTCAAAATTATTAAGGACAAGTGGTAGAAAATGGATTATTAATCTACTTCTTCATTTACTGTTAATATCTGCTTATTTTCTGTTTTACATGTTTTATCTACACTTCTGTTAAAATGTAATAATCACTTATTCTTCTGTTGTTTGATACTTTACATTAGTTTTGGATGATACCACAAATTTGGGTATCAGTCTGATACCAAGTAATTACAGGATCATACATTGGTCATATTCAAAGTCTTCATGTGTCCAGGGACATATTTACTGACTTTATAAACATAATATATATTTTTTAAAACAAAATCAGATGTTGTGATGCCAAAAAATATTGATATAATCATAGAAGTAGTACTTTTTACAGGCGGTATAGTACCAAATATGATTCATTAGTATCGCGGTACTATACCAATACCGGTATACCATACAACCCTAGTTCTTACTTAGTAGGATCGCACCGCTGGTGGGTAGAAATACACTTAAGACTCTAACACAAGCACACATTTAACCCCACTTTGACTACGGAGTTCATGTTTGGTACCGTGACGCCTTAAAAGCCCTGAAAAACAAACTCCCGACAGCCAAAACAAAATGATTGGGCTTCTACTCATCCGTCCTTCTCGGGCTCACCTTTCTGCCAACCTTTTCAGACTACAGCTTCTTGCAGTTGGTCTGGTGTACAAGATACACCATACCACTAAAATACCCATGTATTGCAACTACCGGAGGTAGTTGTACAAATGACATTCAACCCAGATTTCACTACAAAAAAGGTTCTAAATCGTTTTCCTGCTATCCCACCAAAATGTGTAAGTCCCTATCAAAAAGAGAAGACATTACAGGTTGCGGCTACTCGTAACTGGGACCATACAAAGCCTTTTGCTTATTGTAAATTATAATTTCATTTAGTTTCTTGCAGTATATTTGTATTTTAAATGCTAATTTCTACATAGTAATGTGAGTTAAAAAATATTTCAACTGAAACCATCTCAGGCTTTCTTGTAGCAGCAGGGTTTCCCGCAGCATTTTGTTGTTAAGGCGGCCGCCTTAACAACAAAGAGCCACCGCCTAAACTAACGCCTTAACAGGATCTCCAGCCACAGGTGTGCATTTAAAAAACTATTACTGTCCCCAAGCAAAGGCATACACTGAGTGTCATACGCATGCCAAAATACTGGGGGCGCTGTAGCCTAGGACTTAAGACCATTTTAGCCAATCAGAAACCTCCAAAACGTCATTTCCGGAGGCGGCATATAGCAAAAATGGCGGGTCACGGCAAGAAAGAATTATCTATGTGGACTGACAGAGAAGTAGAGCTACTTTTAAGCATCGTTTTGGAGCTTAAAGTTAACAAAACTCAACAACGTGTTGACTGGGAAACTTGCCAGTATGGTGACATTCTTACCCTATTTTGGAACGGTACGGAGATGGAGGGACATCTGAGGAATTTCCTCATCGAAAAGAGGACATGACAAAAACAACTATCGACACTAAACTGAAAGTGATTGGTGGAAAGTACAGACAAGCAGTGGACGCAGGTGGAAGAAGTTGTTTTGCTGTACTTCCAACTATGCCAGCAGACCTGGGGTGCTTCTCCATCAACTACATCCATTCCATTTGGAATAGAAACATCAGATATTGACACAAGCTCTCACAGGAGTTGGGATTCTCCATTCACCCTTGACAGCCTGGTCACAGACAAAGATATGCTCAATGATGTACAAGAGCAGCAAGATTCCAATAGGAGCAATCCACAATCTTCTGTGGTGAAAGAGAGAAGAGCTCTACTTCAGGTATGTGGGCGCTAACTTCATTGCTAGGAAGTAATATTGTTAAAAGGCAGATATATGGGGCATCAAAACATTTTTATATGAACTGCACTGCAATTCCAAATGCTCTCAGATGACCACTTTCAACAATGTGGAATCATATTTGTTTGAATATGATCATTGTTTGACAACAGTGTGACAAAAATACTTCCTTTGGAATCAGAAGTCAAGATGGCAAGCATATATTCAAGTTCAGCTGTTTTACATGTATTTAAATAGGCTTGTATTAAAAATGCTTTGAGTAGTTTCTTGTAATAAATAATATTGAGTTAAGTAAAACTGCAGTTGCATTAAATATTATTTTTTTCTGTCAAAATTAAATTAGCTCGAAGTGTTGTATTGACACACATTGTTTCTTGACGATGTTGAGGACCATTTGACATGTTGTAAATAACATGTCACTATCTTACACCTGTGCTAAAGTGGCTTTATCCCAAATAATGTATTCATGATTGTTGAATGCCACTTTGCAAAAATCCTTATAAAAATGTTTGGTTTTTTTCACGAGGCAAAACTCAACAGCCACAAGCAGGACAGACTAAAAGGAAAACTTCCAATGGAGACAAAGTTGCTGAATGCAGTAGAAGAAGACGTCCAGGTAAAGAAGAGACTTCTGGACATGATGGAGACCTCAGAGAAGCAATCGTCTGACAATTTAGACAAACTAACCTCAAATTACTAAGTCAAAATATTGACTTACTAAGTCATAATAATGACATACTTAGTATCTCAGGTAACTAAGACTGTTTTGTGTTTTGTTTGTACTTTACGGGAAAAATATGGAGATATATATCGTATATCGCCATTCTGCAAATGGAGCGGAAAACAACTAAAAATTGTAGGCTTCTTTATTTCTCTAATATTTTTATTTATTATAAGATATTGTTATTTGGTTCTTTTTTAATAAACAATGTGTTCAATGTAATCAGAGTCTGTAGTGTATTGCCCCCCCCCCCCAGGCTGTGGTGGCAGCGATGAGGTGGAGACGTGATGGCGAGAGGCCGAGTTACACTGTTCCTTACACCCACCCACCCCCTTCCCTGTCCGGACGCCTATCCCGGGCGACGCCCCCTCCCACCACCTTAACTAACACATTTTCTGGGGGAAACATTGAGCAGTGAATGTGTACCGTGATGAAAGTGTAGCCTTTCCTATGCAAACTTCTCATAACTCCTTCAATCAATCAATCACACATTGTTACAAACTGAGAGTAACATCAACCTCAAACTGTCTCGTTTTCATGAAGAATGTAAATGAAAGCATTGCATCATCCCCAAAGACAAACCATCTTCCTATTAAGTTCAAGTACCAATGATTGTCACACACACACACACACACACACACACACACACACACACACACACACACACACACACACACACACACACACACACACACACACACACACACACACACACACACACACACACACACACACACACACACACACTAGGCCTGGCAAAATTATTCTCTGCATTTGACCCCTCACCCTTGATCACCCCCTGGGAGGTGAGGGGAGCAGTGAGCAGCAGCGGTGGCCGCGCCCGGGAATCATTTTTGGTGATTCAACCCCCAATTCCAACCCTTAATGCTGAGTGCCAAGCAGGGAGGTAATGGCTCACATTTTTATAGTCTTTGGTATGACTCGGCCTGGGTTTGAACTCACAACCTACCCATCTCAGAGCGGACACTCTAACCCAGGCCTGGGCAATTATTTTGACTCAGGGGCCACATTTAGAGAAAAAAATGTGTCTGGGGGCCGGTATTTGTATTTTTAGGACCACTAATACAAAACCTCACAATAATGTCTGATTGAATGCTAAAAACGCCTGAAAAAACGGAATGGAATTTAAAAATTTTTTACTGAATGAGACACCCACAATGTACATGAAAATAAAGAATGTGGGATTTACAATATTAACTATGAAGAATAAAACACTGAATATTGACAACATATGAACGTCACACCCCCTCTCCATCCACATATTTTACAATCAAGCAAAATGCAACAAACACAGCGAAATATGAACACGAAGGGTAAAAAAAACCCACTTACAATCGGATATATCTGATATATCACTAAGCTTTAGAACTTTGTTGTGAAAATCTTCTTCCGCGTCTGTCCCTGACACCCACATTTCAGGAAACACTCCGTGGAAACGCTCCCCGCCCACGCTGCTTGGTGCCTCGTCTGAGCTGCTGTGACTTAGATGACCATAGTAACTAATTAGATGACCATAGTAACTAATTACATTACCATAGTAACTAATCACATTACCATAGTAACTAATTAGAATAACATAGTAACTAATTAGATTAGCATAGTAACTCATTAAAATGCCATAGTAACTAATTAGATTACCATAGCAACTAATTAAAATACCATAGTAACTAATTAGATTACCATAGTAACTAATTTGAATGCCATAGTAACTGGTATATCATGCAAAAGCGCAGATTCCAACCATTGAAATACTTTGTATAGGGCTTTGGAAAACCAGGAATTATGAACTCAAACTTGAATTTCCATGAAAACCGGAATTTTCATACATTTCAAAAACAAATGTATGAAATGTTTAAGTTTAATATCTAACTTAAACTTAGATATTTAAATTTCCATCTTAAATATCTAAACAATTATTTGGGAATGTCCGGCGGGCCGCATGTGGCCCCCAGGCCTTAATTTGCCCAGGTCTGCTCTAACCACTAGGCCACTGATTGACCATCTATTGAAGAAAGGTGTTAATAATCATATATAAAGTTAGTAAACATGTGAGAGTAAGAAGTCAACAAACCTGTTCTGTGTAACACAACTTGATGTTTCTTGAAAACAGCGTCCAGTAGTTGATAGTTCTCCTCTTTTGTTCTAGAAAGTTCCGCCTCGTATTCTGCTATCGTTCTTTCTAACACTACAAATATTTCTTCAACGGCAGCAGTTAGTCGCTGATCCACCAACGCTCTCAACATGTGTAATGTAGACATTTTCACACAATCACAACACTTTACTCTCACACTTGATCTCTACTTAGCGATGTGTTGAGAACTTCTGTTAGCAGCTAACAGGCTAAGCTAACTAGCGAGCTAAGCTAACTAACAATAAACAAACACGAGATCCAGCAAAGTGCTTCTAGCGCATCGAGACGATTTTACCCTGAATTAAATAATCAAAGACGTATTTTATACGACGTAAATATTTCAAACTGGAGAACAAATAATAAGACAGACTTATTAGCGTCCTGCACACTTCCTTCTATGTCAATGTGCTTTCACGACAGTTGGCACGCTTGACGTTACAAGACGGTTCTGCTCTCGTCTATGACTGCCTGCTCTCGCGAGATGTGTCATGCGCAGAAGACTCAAAGCTTTGTAGTAAATCAGGAGCGTGATCCCTTTTTGATTTTCTACATTTATTTTGCATTATTGACTTTGTTAAAACTGTTGTTGGTGTAACCTATTTTTATGGGCATGCATTTTATGACATACATTACATCCCACCGCTGCCACCTATGTAACCGAGGGTTTATAAATGTCACCTATACTGTATAAAACTACAAAATTACAAACACGGAGGCTCCAGTTCACACGAGGACCACTTTATTTTTCTTCTTTCAAAAACCTCCGCTCCACTAAAACATGTCATCACTTCCGCTCTTGGCGCCTTCAAAATAAGAGCTCAAGGCATATACTGTAAAACAGCTTATAACAGGAACTTAACATCATGAAGAGGCATGCCCATAAAAATAGGTTACATATGTAATAAAATGATTATTTTTTTTATTTTGTTGTAATTGTTACATGAGCTAAAATGATGTATATATTGTTGTATTATTCACCAATAAGTCGATACATTTTGGTCCTGTGTTTTATTCTGATGATAATGAAAAACGAGGTAAAAGGCAAAGTGAAAGTGAAACTAAGCTACTGCCTCTCGCCTACACATCAATTTATCGTGCGGTAGCCAAAAGTCACCAGTAGATGGCAGTACAGTATTGTAAAGTCCTACATATAGTACCATTGAAATGTTGCTGCTCATATTAATAAAACGCTAAATCCTTTATTTTTGACAAAATACCTCTAGTAGTGATACAAATGTGCTCTGGCAAAATAATCTTATTTCCTTTGTTTGGCTTGAAAGAAGCTATGAAAATAAACGTGACAAAAAATGAGTAAATCTCCGCCATTTTAGTTTTTAAAAAAAGTTCTCAGGAAGAAAAAAAGGTTGTAGATGATGTGAAAGGACCAAATCCTCTGTTTAAGAATAATACGAATAAAAATAATCAATGTTATTTATAAGGTGCCTTTCTAGAGACGATACAAACATTACAACATTGAACAATATAAAACAGAAAATAACAGTTTAGACAAGAAACTAGAAATAGCTGAAATGAAAGTGAATAAGCATTCTGGAATAAGTGTGTTCTTGATTTGAAAAGGCTAAATGGGTCCATATTGTGGAAGTCTTGCTGTTCCAAAAATATGGAGGGTCAAATGGGACAAAATTAAACAAATAAATACATCTTTAAATAATTACTTAAATGTGATAATTCATTAAAATGGAATTAAATACATAAATGTATTTTATCTTTCAAACTCAGCCATTAAAGTCAGGGGGCGGGTCCAAACATCTGATTGGTTCCACCGACCAGAGAGAATAGCGGTTGATATCTTTGTCCAAAGTGAGGAAATTGTTACATCTTTGTAACTGGTTTGGACTTATGTTTGCTTGTTATCTTTATGTGCTATATAAGTTCCTGTCCTGTGCCCTTATTTGGTATGTTTCACTTCCTCGTGCTGTTCACAGGCTTCCACACCAGCTGCCTGATATGCAACAGGGACACACTTGTACCCAGTTGCCAATCAATCTCCTATTTCAGTCCAGATTGTCATCCATCTTTGCGTACACGTGTTGTTTCTGGTACAAAATTAGTTCCGCCTCTTGCATATTTACTTCTGCACTCGCCTTCTTTTGTTTTCCTCCACTCCTTTTGTGGTTGAGTTTTCTATTCTTTCCTCCCCTCCATGTGAGTATTTTCTCTGCATCCTTGGGGTCACGTCACTAAGCTGCATTCCAGCTCCTGACAGAAATAACTGCATTACATTCCTCTACTTTATTTGCTACATGCTGTGAGTCAGCATAGGTCTTACTTGCATATGTTCCACATCTACAAGCTACTCCCCAAAAAGTATTAAAAAGTTTTCAAATACTTTTAAAGTTCCAAAGATATGAAGATTTGACGGGGCGAGGTTGTGGATAACCTTGCAAGTAAGAAAATGATCTAAAACTGGCTACGGTCTTTGACGAGGAGCCAGTGGAGTTGCTGCAAGACCAGGGTGATGTGCTGGACTAAGGGGGTTCTGGTGAGTATCCGGCTGGGGGAGTTGAAAGATTCAAGGAAGTTTATTGTTTAGACACATCAGATGGTAGGAAAACCAGATTTAGCCCAATAAGAACCATGTGAAAGTATAGCCAAAAGTCACTAAAGTATGGTTTAATACAGCCAAACTTCACTCTCCCGCCAGCTTGGACCAAGAATTGGATTCAAAAGGACCCCTTACAGGCAGTACACCAGACAATTGGACCCAGTTCAAGGACGTAATAATGTCACAACCTCTGTTTGCCAAGAAGCAAACTTTTGATGAGTACGACATGACTGTACAGGCTCGAATTGATGAAAAAAGAAGAGCCTATATTGTGGATCCCAACATGACAGGTTTAAAGACTGTCAAGCAAAAGACCAAAGAGAGCTCTGCTCTATGCAAGACACATGGTGGGAGCCAAAAGCTGAGGAAATCCAGCGTTACGCAGACTCTCTCAACTCCAAAATGCTCTTCAGCCATCTCAAAGCCATCTTTGGTCCAGCCAAAGGGGGCACTGCATACCCTCTCTCTGTTGATGCATCCACCAAATTAAAGAGCAAATCTATCAGTGGGCGTTGGAAAAAAATCTTTAGTCAGTTCCTCAACAGACCACCTTCTGTTGACCAAGAGGCATTACAACAGATACCACAGAAGCCAACTCAGGTGTACCTGTACCTCCCTCCTACTCGGGGGAAGTGAGAACTGCCATGGACCAGACACACTGTGGTAAAGCAGCAGCTCAGAATGGCATACCTGTAGAAGTGTACAAAGCCCTAGGACCCACAGCCTTCAAGTCATTTCACAACATCCAGTTAACCATTTGGGACAAAGGACATACGTAGCCTGACCTTGGAGATGCCACCATTGTCATCTTATGTTAAAAAAAAAGGACAGAAATTCGGACTGTGGTAACTACAGAGGTATATCGCTTCTCTCTATTGCTGGAAAGATCCGAGCTTGTGTCCTGCTAAAACAGACTAACGGATGGCATTTCTGAGAATCGTCTCCCAGAAGCACAATGTGGTTTCTGTCCGGGCAGAAGCACTGTTGACCTGGTATTTGTGATACGCCAACACCCAGAAAAGTGTATTGAGCAACAGATGGACCTGTAGGTCTTTGTTGAACTAATCAAAGATTTTGACTCAGTAAATCTTGAAGCACTCTGGTCTATGTTGGCAAAATTGGGCGGCCCAGAAAAGTTCACAATATTGATAAGTCTCTCTCACGATGACATGATTGGTCAGGTCCTCTAAAACGACGACTATACTGGCAGCTTTGGGATCAGTAACGGTGTCAACCTTCAACCTCTTCTTCACACAAGTCATCCTCCATGCTATCAAGGACCTTGACATTGGCATCTACTTCAGATACCGCCAAGACGGATCCGTGTTTGATCTGAGACCTTTCGCTGCAAAGACAAAGACAGGAAAAAGTCATCTTCAAGGCTCTTTCGCTGATGACAATGCACTTCATGGCTCACAAGGAGGACAATCTCCAAGTCATTAATGAGTGTTGTGAGACATGACATCAGACCATACTTGCCAACCCTCCGGAATTTTCCGGGAGACTCCCGAATGTCAGTGCCTCTCTCGAAAATCTCCCGGGACAACCATTCTCCCAAATTTCTCCCGATTTCCTTCCGGACAACAGGCAAAAGAGCTGCTTACTTATTCCTCTCGCGAGATCTGGAAGAGAGAGCTGGTTACTTGTTTCTCTCGCGAGATCTGACAAGACTGCGCGCGAAGCAAACACGGCGAGGATAAAGCAAGATGGCGTCTGACGGTGAAGACGTTATTGCCGTGTTCTTAATCTGTGCGTCCATGTACACATATATGTCCTTTATTACACTCTATTCATTAATAACTGTTTGTATATTAGTCTGAGCGCACTTTGATGCTAGCTTAGCTTGCTAGTTAGCTTAGCTTGTTAGCTGCTAACAGAAGTGATGAAAAGACATCGCTAAGCAGAGATCAAGTGTGAGTGTAAAGTGTTGTGATTGTGTGAAAATGTGCGAAAGAACCATAGCAGAGTACGAGGAGGAACTTTGTCCAACAAAAGAGGAGAAGGAGCGACAACATCAAGTTGTGTTACACACAACAGGTTTGTTTACTTCTTACTCTCACATCTTTACTAACTTTATATTTATTATTAACACTATTCTTCAATAGATTGTCTATAGGAAGATGAATCTGATGATGCGCTGATTGTTTTATGTTGTTCATAAAAACCAGACAATATTTATGAGAGGTTGATGTTCCTTTCAGTTTGTAACAATGTGTATCAACATGTTTACACAAAACTCACACAGTCACCGGGGGAATATTCCAGAGAGCAGGTTAAGTGCAAACTCCTGAGTATGTAAAGATCGAGAGGTAAGACAAAGTCAGAGTCAGTTACCATGGTAACTGACGCTGTAAACCTAGCCTGCTAGCTGGCAGGTTTGACAAGTTATTTATGTGTGTAAAAGCTATACTGACCTGTTATTTCCTTCATATTGGTGCAGCCATTAACCTACTACAACACCTACTACATCCACCTACTCAGTGGCCTAGTGGTTAGAGTGTCCGCCCTGAGATGGGTAGGTTGTGACTTCAAACCCCGACTGAGTCACACCAAAGACTATAAAAATGGGACGCATTACTTCCCTGCTTGGCACTCAGCATCAAGGGTTGGAATTGGGGGTTAAATCACCATAACAATGATTCCCGGGCGCGGCCACTGCTGCTGCTCACTGCTCCCCTCACCTCCCAGGGGGTGATCAAGGGTGATGGGTCAAATGCAGAGAATAATCTGGCCACACCTAGTGTGTGTGTGACAATCATTGGTACTTTAACTTTTTAATGTGGCAGTGATTGTGTAAAAAAAAAATCCTGATCTAAAGACGACATCTTGATCTCATACCATCTCAAACAAATTGGCCGTTCATTATTAAGTGAAATGTCTTAAAGTCGCTGAAATTCGTCTTTAATCAAGCAACACTATGTTTTATCCAGTTACTCGATTAATCGAAAACATTTCCAGTAGAACACTTGATTAATAAAATGTTCAATAGCCATAGCCCTATATTTCATGTACGATTTAATATTTAGCATGTAGGAGTTAAAATGTATTTTTTTTGTGTCCTGTAGACATCCATCAGCTGATTGGACACCAAGAAGAATGTCTCCCTCATCTGCAGGGGGACAGTTTCACTTTAGAGTATCCACAGCCCTCACATTTTAAAGGGGACGAGGAGGATCCACAGCCCCCCTATTTTAAAGAGGAAGAGGAGGGAGAGTGTCCTGTAGAGCAGGAGGAGGATGATGTCAGCAAGTTTCCACTGACTGTTGTCTCTGTGAAGACTGAAGAGCATGAAGACAAAGCACCTGAGTCCTCCCAGCTTCATCACAGTCCAAGTAAGCACAACATCCACATATCATCTAATACAATGTTTGTGACACATGTTCATCCGGGCGCCACATTTATGACTAAAGATGGAGATATACTTGCTTTTTAACACCACCATTTAAAAATGAATGCTCATCAATCATCAACAATGTAATTGCTGGGGTGTAACCATGTGACCTAGAGGCCGTCCTCCTTACCTCACGTGGTCAAATGAAGGCAAATATTCAATATGGCTACTGTTTATTTACCTTTAGCAGCACACATGTCAGCATATTTCAAAGGTTTAGTGGTGAAGATTAGGGATGTATACCAAGTACCATTTTTTTTAGTACTGGTTCCTAATTATGTCGTCCATGAGAACCGTGAAGATTCTGGACTAACGACACAACTATTGATATTTTTAATTCCAGCTGACTGGCGTAACTATGACACGTTGTCACATTGAGTTCAGCTGCCGCTGCTACACATTAAAATCAGCTTTGAATAATGACAAATAAGGAAGCAACAACACGCAAAAGTGTGATGTGTGTGTTATTGACAAGAAGATGACATAACTGCATTTCACCTTGCACTGCACACATAGTTGACTTCTTTAAGACTTCAAATAAACAGCTGTTGTTTTTTTTCTGTTTTTTTTTCTTTTCTTTATTTAACCAGGTAAAAATCCCATAGAGATCAAAGATCTCTTTTCCAAGGGAGACCTGGCCAAGAGGGCAGCAGCAAGGTTACATTAAAAACAGTAAACAACACATAAAACATGACATGTACAACATTAAAACTTGCTGACATAACACATGTGCATACAGACAAGGTAAACAGTAAACAACACATAAAACATGACATGTACTACATTAAAACTTGCTGACATAACACATGTGCATACAGACAAGGTAAACAGTAAACAACACATAAAACATGACATGTACTACATTAAAACTTGCTCACATAACACATGTGCATACAGACAAGGTAAACAGTAAACAACACATAAAACATGACATGTACTACATTAAAACTTGCTGACATAACACATGTGCATACAGACAAGGTAGACTGCAATCCTTTCACAGAAGCTTTAAACTCATTCAATGTAACAAGGGTTTGAAGTTGAATATTGGATTGTAGGTTATTCCAAGCCTTCACTGCTGAAAACCTAAATGCTTTCTTGCCCAGTTCAGTTCTTACTTTGGGGACGACAAATTGCAGAACATTCATTGAACGAAGATTGTGATTTCCTTGTTTCTTTGTTAAAAGACAAGACAGATAAGATGGGGTGATACCCAGAATGGTTTTGTAGATGAACACATACCAATGATTGAGGCGTCAAGAACATTAAGATGTCAAGTTGACCATTGAGTATAACACACAATGGTGAGTAAGTTAACCATTGAGTATAACACACAAGGGTGAGTAAGTTTACCATTGAGTATAACACACAATGGTGAGTAAGTTAACCATTGAGTATAACACACAATGGTGAGTAAGTTAGCCATTGAGTATAACACACAATGGTGAGTAAGTTAGCCATTAAGTATAACACACAATGGTGAGTAAGTTAACCATTGAGTATAACACACAACAGTGAGTAAGTTAGCCATTGAGTATAACACACAATGGTGAGTAAGTTAACCATTGAGTATAACACACAACAGTGAGTAAGTTAGCCATTGAGTATAACACACAATGGTGAGTAAGTTAACCATTGAGTATAACACACAATGGTGAGTAAGTTAGCCATTGAGTATAACACACAATGGTGAGTAAGTTAGCCATTGAGTATAACACACAATGGTGAGTAAGTTAACCATTGAGTATAACACACAACAGTGAGTAAGTTAGCCATTGAGTATAACACACAATGGTGAGTAAGTTAACCATTGAGTATAACACACAATGGTGAGTAAGTTAGCCATTGAGTATAACACACAATGGTGAGTAAGTTAGCCATTGAGTATAACACACAATGGTGAGTAAGTTAGCCATTGAGTATAACACACAATGGTGACTAAGTTAACCATTGAGTATAACACACAATGGTGAGTAAGTTTACCATTGAGTATAACACATAATGGTGAGTAAGTTAACCATTGAGTATAACACACAATGGTGAGTAAGTTAACCATTGAGTATAACACACAATGGTGACTAAGTTAACCATTGACTATAACACACAATGGTGAGTAAGTTTACCATTGAGTATAACACATAATGGTGAGTAAGTTAGCCATTGAGTATAACACACAATGGTGAGTAAGTTAACCATTGAGTATAACACACAATGGTGACTAAGTTAACCATTGACTATAACACACAATGGTGACTAAGTTAACTATTGAGTATAACACACAATGGTGACTAAGTTAACCACTGAGTATAACACACAATGGTGACTAAGTTAACTATTGAGTATAATACAATGGTGAGTAAGTTTACCATTGAGTATAACACACAATGGTGAGTAAGTTAACCATTGAGTATTAACAGTGTTTCCCATTAACTGCCAAGATACCTGTGGCGGTGGGGGCGTGGCTATGGGCGTGGTCACCATGACATCATCAAGTAATTTGCATAATTTACTACAATGATATGATTTTCTCTAAAAAGGCTAAAAAAATGTATACTTACTAATTAATAATAACAGTTTTGTTTAAAACGTCCATCCATCCATCCATCCATTTTACATTATGAATACACAAAAGATAACTACTACAGTATCAAATTAGTATTAGCATCTGAAGCACCGTCTCCACGTGTGTTTATTGACAACAGGGTTATAACCTGGACACGTTAGCTCGTCGGTATGGTAACAGGTGACTGTTACTGCGTGCGTCTGCCCCGGCCCCCGAGTAAAACAGCGGCGGTGTTAATGAAGCAGCGTCAGACTGCTCACCGTCAGTGAAACACTCGGTGAAGTCTCGGATTAACGTTAAATATATGACGAGCCAACGGAGCGATGCCGCTATAACCTATCTCACCTGGTAGAGCACCCGCTGCGGCGACCCAGTTCCATCCCACCTGACAGTCGCTTTGCTCCGCGTCAAAAGCAAGACTTGTTTCTATAATAAAATCCCAGTAAAAGTTTTTTTTTACAACATACTGAATGTGCTCCTTAAAACTCAAGTGGTCATCAGTAAGGCTGCAGCTAACAATTATTTTTCTATCAATTAATCTATAGATTATTTTTTTCGATTAATCGGTTAATCTATAGATTATTTTTTAGATTAATCTATAGATTATTTTTCCTTTTACCGATTATTTTTTTATTTAAAATGAAGATGAAAAAATAAATGTAGGCCAGTTTTTTCAAAAGGCATGGCTTTTATTTACAAAAAAAAAGTATGGCCACTCAGTCAACATTGACAACAACATGACTAAATATTCTGCAACAACGTAAACATTTAAAACTTTTAACATTTAACAAAATTAAAAGTAGCTTATTTGCTTTTTAATGTGCAAATATAAAAGTCAACATCCAGTGCAAATCTTAATATTCTGCAATAGTATAAGCATTTCAAAAGTAAAAGTATTGCTTATTTTGCTTTAAAATGTGCAAAAATAAAGATAAACATCCAATACAAAAAAGTGCAAAATGAAATATTTTGTAAAAGTGTAAACATTTCAACAAAAGTGAAAGTATTGCTTATTTGCTAAAATGTGCAAAAATAAAGATAAACATCCAATACAAAAAAGTGCCCAATCTAAATATTCTGGAGCACTGTAAACATTAAGTATTGCTTTTAAAATGTGCAAAATAAACATCCAGTCCAACACAGTACACAATAACCAATTCGACTCATTCCAGTGAGTGACTAACAGTTGTAATGAAGAAAGGTTAGCATGTCTACATGCTCTGGTTCTTTTCATGTTTACAATATTCTCAACAGCTGAAAATAGGCGCTCAGAAGGGGTCGATGTGGCTGGAACTGAGAGGTAATTAGCCTTCACCTCAAGCCAGGACTGCGAGTGAGCTGAGCTGCAGTTTAAGTTTCTAGAAGGTCAACGGGCTCATAGTGATGTTACTAGTACAGGGGTAGGGAACCTATGGCTCTAGAGCCAAATGTGGCTCTTTTGATGACTGCATCTGGCTCTCCGATAAATCGTAGCTGTCATTGCTTAACACGATAAGTAATGAATAATTCTGCTGGTAATCACAGTGTTAAAAATAACCACGTATCAACCAGACTACAAAGCCATCAGCAAAACCATGCAGCACCAGAAGTCGCATTAATGGTAAGAAGTATTTTATTTATTATTGGTTAACTTCACAATAACACTGTTATTAAAATAATAAGAAACTTATTATACTCTAAAAATGTTGGTCTAACTTAAAAATGCACGCATTTAGTTGTATTCAGTGTTAAAAAATGTGTATATGGCTCTTACGGAAATACATTTTAAAATATTTGGCTTTCATGGCTCTCTCAGCCAAAAAGGTTCCCGACCCCTGTACTAGCAGTTGACTGGCAGTTGTTTATTATCATTTGGGGAGAGTCCGCTGCCTGGTGCTCACCTGCTAAACATCTATCTGCTCGACGCTGAAGCGCTGACTACATGCGCTCTGAATACACACTGCTGATTGGCTGTTAACGCTCTGAATACGCACTGCTGATTGGCTGTTAAAGCTTTGTGTGTACCAATCAGATGGTTGTGTGGGTGGGACAATGCTGGGTGCTGGGACAGAGGCAGAAGGAGCAAAGCAGCTTGTTAAGACTTTAGCTTAGAAACTCGTTCGGTACACCCCCGTACCGAACCAAAAGCCCCGTACCGAAACGGTTCAATACAAAACACGTACCGTTACACCCCTAGCAGATACAAATGACACATTCATGTTTTTGTGTAATGATGACAATGTATACTCGCGCGGACGATTGACTAGTTGATGGTTGATGGTTTTCTTTTCAAATGTTCGTTTATAGCCGTTGTGCTGCTATGATAGGCCATTTCCGCTCGACACAGTGTGCATACAACAACATTATTAGGCCGTGTATTGAAATACTCCCACACTTTTGACGAATTTTGGCGTGCTTTTTGCTATATTAATTATATTGTACATTTCCATAGTTTAGTTAGCTGAGGTATATAATGTACAGTGTATTTTGTCAACAACTGTATGTGTGTAACGTATTTCTTGTGCTGAGCAATCATAAAACGGCTGCAAAGACGCACTGGCTGAGGCTCGCAGTAATCCCGCCTCCTGGTGGATAATGAACCCCCGCCGTAGAATGCACCCCCTGACGGGGGTGTTATATCAACTAAAGCCCACACTTAAACTTTCCACGTGCAAGATTGAATCTATTTAAAAAAGTTATTTAGTAAGAAGCCAAAAAGTGCAAAAACAATAATGTTCGTGTTGGAGGAGTTGTGAATGACTGCTGGGCCACAACATTAGGTACACCTGCAGACTGCAGCACGGATTTCATATTTCAGTCATTCACAACTCCTCCAACACGAACATTATTGTTATGAACATTATAATTGTATGTAAAAAAAACATTATGATTTGTACATTTTCAGAATGTGTTTGTTCTATTTTTAAACAAAGAAAACAATCTGCAGTTGTCTTTATTTTTAAGTTATCTTGCCGTGATTTTACTAGTCCGGCCAACTTGGAGTACATCTTCCTCCATGTGGCCCCCAATCTAAAATTAGTTTAAACACCCCTAGCCTAGATCTTCCTGCGAAAAGCAGATACGAGAAAAAAATCTAATTATGAAACGGAATAGATCCTTAAAGATTTGTTGAGTAATATCAGGGATTATCCGTCGGTGGCGTTCCCAGACATGTGGAATTATCTTGAGTTCCAGACGTCATTCTACACCACAAATTATGGTTAAGTTTAGAGATAAAGTTTAGGTGTCATAGACCGTATACAGAATATAATATTTACACACTTTATATCAGTGAGTGTAAAGTTAAGAATGCCTCAATCAATGCTGCCTGGTTTTGCTACACAATTTTAACACAACACACAAAAGAACACAAATAATGTCATTGTGTTAACAGTGTCAGTCCAAAACTATTTTTATTCTCTCTTTATCTTATTTACTTATTTACCCAACAGACGTCCAGCAGCCCCTTTACATTAAAGAGGAAGAGGAGGATACACAGCCCACCCATATTAAAAAGGAAGATGAGGATCCACAGCCCACCCACATTAAAGAGGAAGAGGATGATCCACAGCCCACCAACATTAAAGAGGAAGACGAGGATCCACAGCTAACCCACGTTAAAGAGGAGGAGGAGGATCTACAGCCCCCCCCACCCCCCACATGAAAGAGGAGGGAGAGTGTGTTGTAGGGCAGGAGGAGGATGATGTCAGCAAGTTTCCACTGACTGTTGTCTCTGTGAAGACTGAAGAGCATGAAGACAAACCACCTGAGTCCTCACAGCTTCATCACAGTCCAAGTAAGCACATATCATTTTATTCTCAGGGCATTCAATCCATCACAACTGGACTGTTCACTTTGTCTTAGAAGACTCATCCAAGTAGGCTTCATCACTTCATGCTCATACACTTCAAGTCTTAAATCTAATCATTGCAATTTAGAGGGGAACTGCACTTTTTGGGGGAATTTTTCTATCGTTCACAATCATTAAAGAAGACATATGGTGGATATATTAAAAAACAAAGTCACATTATATTTAGGGCTGGGCGATATGGCCTTTTATTAATATGTGGATATGTTTAGGCCATGTCACGATACACCATATATATGTGGATATGTTTAGTCCATGTCACGATACACCATATATATGTGGATATGTTTATTCCATGTCATGATACACCATATATATGTGGATATGTTTAGTCCATGTCACAATACACCATATATATGTGGATGTGTTTAGTCCATGTCACGATACACCATATATATGTGGATATGTTTAGTCCATGTCACGATACACCATATATATGTGTATATTTTGCCTTAGCCTTGAATGAACACTTGATGCATATAATCACAGCAGTATGATGATTCTATGTGTCTACATTACAACATTCTTCTTCATACTGCATTAACATATGCTACTTTTAAACTTTCATGCAGAGAGAGAAACCACAACTAAGTCAATTTAGCAAAAGTGTATTTATGAAACAGTTATTAAGCAGTGGCACAAACATTCATGTCATTTCCAAACAGAAAGTGCAAGATTGTCAGAGACATTTTAAAACAAGCTATTAGTGCACTTTTGTGCATGATGTCACTAAGATGACATATCAAAACAACACTCAATTAAAGTGCACTTTTTGTACAGAAGGCCACTACAATAGTTTAAAACAAATAAAGTGCCCTTTTGTGCATGATGTCACACAAGATATTTCAATAAGTGTCAAATAAAAATGAGCTGCATAATAGGACATCAAATAGTGTATGTCCTTCACTATGTGGTAGGTTCCTGCGGACGTTATCTCCTTCTGTTGTTGACTATTTGTTTCATACGGTGTTGATGTGGAAATTGTTGCTTGTGCATTTTGTGGGTGTGGCACTGAACGGAGATGTTGACATGCAGAGTTTCAAGCACTCTTCATTCTCTAGCGGGTGACTTTTCAAATGATGCTACATATTAGCAGTGCTGCTACTTTTTGTAGCAACGCTTTTGCCACATACTTGTTCACCATCTACCCGCTTGAAGCCAAACCACCGCCAGACGATGGACTCACTGATGTTTTTTTGGGGGAATTAATTATTCCTTCATTTGTTACCAGATTGGCACCTTCTCTCTCTCGTATTACCACTCGCACCACAGCTAACGTTACCATGCCGCTACCTGTCTGCTCCGTGAGAGCGTATGACGTTGCACACGTGACAGTATGTGACGTATGTAAGAAGGTGCGCTTGTTTTATGTCTCTGTGAGAAGGAGACACAAGAAAGAGTGAGAAGAGCCTGTAGTGTAATGCCTGCAGCTAAAAGCAACTGTGTGAGAACGTATACTCCAATATCACCATATAGTCATTTTCTATATCGCACAGAGACAAACCCACGATATATCCAGTGTATTCCATGTATCACCCAGCCCTAATTCTAACTCATAAATGTAAATAAAAGTCCACTTGCAATGGAGCCAATGGGAGGTCCTCTATAACCATCCAAAATACACCAACAATACTCCATTTGCATTTTGTGGCTGGAATGTCCACCAAGTGTTAGTTGACTTGACTTGACTTGACTTTGACTTTATTTGGAACATGCAAGCATACAACATGATACATCACACATGCATGCATACAACATGATACATCACACATGCATGCATACAACATGATACATCACACATGCATGCATACAACATGATACATCACACATGCATGCATACAGCATGACACATCACACATGCATGCATACAACATGATACATCACACATGCATGCATACAACATGATACATCACACATGCATGCATACAACATGATACATCACACATGCATGCATACAACATGATACATCACACATGCATGCATACAACATGATACATCACACATGCATGCATACAACATGATACATCACACATGCATGCATACAACATGATACATCACACATGCATGCATACAACATGATACATCACACATGCATGCATACAACATGATACATCACACATGCATGCATATGACATGATACATCACACATGCATGCATACGACATGATACATCACACATGCATGCATACAACATGATACATCACACATGCATGCATACAACATGATACATCACACATGCATGCATACAACATGATACATCACACATGCATGCATACAACATGATACATCACACATGCATGCATACAACATGATACATCACACATGCATGCATACGACATGATACATCACACATGCATGCATACAACATGATACATCACACATGCATGCATACGACATGATACATCACACATGCATGCATACGACATGATACATCACACATGCATGCATACAACATGATACATCACACATGCATGCATACAACATGATACATAACACATGCATGCATACAACATGATACATCACACATGCATGCATACAACATGATACATCACACATGCATGCATACAACATGATACATCACACATGCAAGCATACAACATGATACATCACACATGCATGCATACAACATGATACATCACACATGCATGCATACAACATGATACATCACACATGCATGTATAAAACATGATACATCACACATGCAAGCATACAACATGATACATCACACATGCATGCATACAACATGATACATCACACATGCATGCATACAACATGATACATCACACATGCATGCATACAACATGATACATCACACATGCATGCATACAACATGATACATCACACATGCATGCATACAACATGATACATCACACATGCATGCATACAACATGATACATCACACATGCATGCATACGACATGATACATCACACATGCATGCATACGACATGATACATCACACATGCATGCATACGACATGATACATCACACATGCATGCATACAACATGATACATCACACATGCATGCATACAACATGATACATAACACATGCATGCATACATCATGATACATCACACATGCATGCATACAACATGATACATCACACATGCATGCATACGACATGATACATCACACATGCATGCATACGACATGATACATCACACATGCATGCATACAACATGATACATCACACATGCATGCATACAACATGATACATAACACATGCATGCATACATCATGATACATCACACATGCATGCATACAACATGATACATCACACATGCATGCATACAACATGATACATCACACATGCAAGCATACAACATGATACATCACACATGCATGCATACAACATGATACATCACACATGCATGTATACAACATGATACATCACACATGCAAGAATACAACATGATACATCACACATGCATGTATACAACATGATACATCACACATGCAAGCATACAACATGATACATCACACATGCATGCATACAACATGATACATCACATATGCATGCATACGACATGATACATCACACATGCATGCATACAACATGATACATCACACGTGCATGCATACAGCATGACACACCACACATGCATGCATACAACATGATACATCACACATGCATGCATACAACATGACACATCACACATGCGTGCATACGACATGACACATCAAACATGCGTGCATACAACATGATACATCACACATGCATGCATACAACATGATACATCACACATGCATGCATACGACATGATACATCACACATGCATGCATACAACATGATACATCACACATGCATGCATACAACATGATACATCACACATGCATGCATACAACATGATACATCACACATGCATGCATACAACATGATACATCACACATGCATGCATACAACATGATACATCACACATGCATGCATACGACATGACACATCACACATGCATGTATACGACATGATACATCACACATGCATGCATACACCATGATACATCACACATGCATGCATACAACATGATACATCACACATGCATGCATACAACATGATACATCACACATGCATGCATACAACATGATACATCACACATGCATGCATACAACATGATACATCACACATGCATGCATACAACATGATACATCACACATTTTTGCATACAACATGATACATCACACATTTTTGCATACAACATGATGCATCACACATGCATGCATACAACATGATACATCACACATGCATGCATACAACATGATACATCACACATGCGTGCATACAACATGATACATCACACATCCATGCATACAACATGATACATCACACATGCATGCATACAATATGATACATCACACATGCAAGCATACAACATGATACATCACACATGCATGCATACAACATGATACATCACACATGCATGCATACAACATGATACATCACACATGCATGCATACAACATGATACATCACACATGCATGCATACAACATGATACATCACACATGCATGCATACAACATGATACATCACACATGCATGCATACAACATGATACATCACACATGCATGCATACAACATGATACATCACACATTCATGCATACAACATGATACATCACAATTTCCAGTTTGTCTATTCAACATGTTGGAAAAGGAGTAGGAAGAAGCAGAGCTTATTTAATCCTACCCCTTTTCTTTTACATAACAGTTGCTAACACTTTTGTTGACTTCCTGTTGTCAATGTATTCACAATATACTCCATAAGTAATCACAATAAAAATAAATAAATCAATAATAATGAGTGAAGTAAGTTATATTTCATATGGTGTGATGAGTAAGATGATGTAGAAAATGAATGATGGATGAAATAAATTCAGAATGTTTATCATGGTTCTTCTTCTTTGTACTTTGTAAACACTTTAAGTGTGAAGAGTTTCTTGAAGTGGATCATATTAGTACATTGTTTGATTGCTTTGCTTCATCCATTCCATCATTTAATTCCACATACTGATATACTGAAGGTCTTAAAGGCCTACTGAAAGCCACTACTAGCGACCACGCAGTCTGATAGTTTATATATCAATGATGAATTCCTAACATTGCAACACATGCCAATACGGCCGGGTTAACTTATAAAGTGACATTTTAAATTTCCCGCTATACTTCCGGTTGAAAACGTCTATGTATGATGACGTATGCGCGTGACGTCACGACGGCAACGGAAGTATTCAGACCCAATGTGTCACCATACAAACTGTTCTGTTTTCTTCGACAAAATTCCACGTGATTCTGGACATCTGTGTTGGTGAATCTGTTGCAATTTGTTTAATGGACAATGGAGACTGCAAATAAGAAAGTTGTAGGTGTGATCGGTGTATTAGCGGCTGGCTGCAGCAACACCAACACCAGGAGGTTGTGTTGTGTTTGAGATGGAGAGCAGACGCGCTACCGTGAGTACAGCTTTGGTTTCCAAACATTTGATCGCTTGCCCGTACGTGCGTGTCGATATGTGCATGTCACGTACGTAACTTTGGGGAAATATATGTTTCTTGCCGACTCTGATGGCGGCCGGGGTGTCGTCGAAAGCTACAACGCCCGCCACCGCTCCGTAGCTAAGTTAGCTTCAATTGCTCGTTAGCAACAGCATTGTTAAGCTTCGCCAAGCTGGAAAGCATTAACCATGTATTTACATGTTCATGGTTTAATAGTATTGTTGATCTTCTGTCCATCCTTCCAGTCAGGGGTTTTTTAAAATTTTGTTTCTATCTGCAGTTAAGCACGATGCTATCACGTTAGCTCCGTAGCTAAAGAGCGTCGCCGATGTATTGTCGTGGAGATAAAAGTCACTGTGAATGTCCATTTGGCGTTCTCGACTCTCATTTTCAAGAGGATATAGTATCCGAGGTGGTTTGAAATACAAATCCGTGATCCACAATAGAAAAAGGAGAGAGTGTGGAATCCAATGAGCCAGCTTGTACCTAAGTTACGGTCAGAGCGAAAAAAGATGCCTCCTGCACTGCACTCTAGTCCTTCACTCTAACGTACCTCATCCACGAATCTTTCATCCTAGCTCAAATTAATGGGGTAATCGTCGTTTTCTCGGTCCGAATCACTCTAGCTCCATTGTAAACAATGGGGAAATGTGAGGAATACTTCCTCCTGTGACGTCACGCTACTTCCGGTACAGGCAAGGCTTTTTTTTATCAGCGACCAAAAGTTGTGAACTTTATCGTCGTTGTTCTCTACTTAATCCTTTCAGCAAAAATATGGCAATATCGCGAAATGATCAAGTATGACACATAGAATGGATCTGCTATCCCCGTTTAAATAAAAACAATTCATTTCTGTAGGCCTTTAAAGGCCTACTGAAAGCCACTACTAGCGACCACGCAGTCTGATAGTTTATATATCAATGATGAAATCTTAACATTGCAACACATGCCAATACGGCCGGGTTAGCTTGCTAAAGTGCAATTTTAAATTTCGCGCAAAGTATTCTGCTGAAAACGTCTCGGTATGATGACGCCTGCGCGTGATGTCACAGATTGTAGAGGACATTTTGGGACACCATTGTGGCCAGCTATTAAGTCGTCTGTTTTCATCGCAAAATTCCACAGTATTCTGGACATCTTTGCTGGTGAATTTTTTGCAATTTGTTCAATGAACAATGAAGACAGCAAAGAAGAAAGCTGTAGGTGGGAAGCGGTGTATTGCGGCCGGCTGCAGCAACACAAACACGTAGCCGGTGTTTCATTGTTTACATTCCCGAAAGATAACAGTCAAGCTTTACCATTAGCCTGTGGAGAACTGGGACAACAGAGACTCTTACCAGGAGGACTTTGAGTTGGACACGCAGACGTGGTACCGTGAGTACGCAGCTGCGGCTTTCAAACATTTGATCGCTTGCCCGTACGTGCGTGCCTCTATGTGCATGTCACGTACGTGACTTTGGAGACTTTGGGGAAATATATGTGCTGTATGAACTTTGGGGAGGTGAACGGTACTTTGGGCTGTGGGATTGAGTGTGTTGTGCGGGTGTTTGATTTGTATTGGCGGGTTATATGGACGGGAGGGGGAGGTGTTTGTTATGCGGGATTAATTTGTGGCATGCCCTCTAGTCCTTCACCCTCACTTTCCTCATCCACAAATCTTTCATCCTCGCTCAAATTATTGGGAAATCGTCGCTTTTTTGGTCCGAATCGCTCTCGCTGCTGGTGGCCATGATTGTAAACAATGTGCAGATGTGAGGAGCTCCACAACCTGTGACGTCACGCTACTTCCGGTACAGGCAAGGCTTTTTTATCAGCGACCAAAAGTTGCGAACTTTTTCGTCGATGTTCTCTACTAAATCCTTTCAGCAAAAATATGGCAATATCGCGAAATGATCAAGTATGACACATAAAATGGATCTGCTATCCCCGCTTAAATAAGAAAATTGCATTTCAGTAGGCCTTTAAGTGTTGTTTGTGCGTACAAATGTTTTAAATTACATTTTTCTCTAAGATTATATTTCTCCTCTTTAGTTGAGAATTGTTGTACATTCTTGGCTAGCAGGTTATAGTTTGCTTTGTGTATCATTTTAGCTGTTTGCAAATTCACTATGTGGTGGAATTTCAGTATTTGTGATTGAATAAATAAAGTGTGTGTATGTTGTCTATATCCAACATGATGTATTATTATAACTGATCTTTTTTGTAACACAGTTAATGAATGAAGTGTACTTTTGTACTTATTTCCCATACTTCTACACAATAAGTCAGATATGTAACACTAGTGAGCAGTAGAGAATATGAAGTCATTTTTGGTCTAGAACATGTTTTGCTTTATTCATTATTGACGTGTTTCTTGCTACTTTATGTTGTATATTTTTTACATGACATTTCCAGTTCAATTTATCATCAATTATTATACCTAGAAATTTGGTTTCATTTACTCTTTCAAATTCTATTCCATCTATTTGTATTTGTGTTTGACTTTCTCTTCTACTGTTACCAAATAGCATTATTTTACTTTTACTGAGATTCAAAGATTGTCAAAGCATCTTTTTAATGTTTTCATTTCTTCTGTTACTATTTGTATTATCTTCTGTGTGTTCTCCTGAACAAAACACTGTTGTATCATCTGCAAATAATACTAACTCTAAATCTTTTATAACTTTACAAATGTCATTTATATAGAGATTGAATAATGTAGGTCCTAGTATTGATCCCTGAGGTACACCACAGGATATATTTAGTGTTGTAGAAGTGTGTTGGCCTAGCTTCATGAATTGTTTCCTGTTGGTTGAATAACTTCTGATCCAGTTTAAGACCAACCCTCTGATGCCATATCCTTCTAGTTTTTGGATGAAAATATTGTGATTAATTGTGTCAAATGCTTTAGTTAGATCCAACAACACTGCTGCTGCACATTTTTTACTATCTATTGCATTGCTCATTTCTTCTGTCATTTCAATTAAAGCCATCAAAGTTGAAACATTAGCTGTGTATCCATATTGGTTCTCTTCTAGTATTCTATGTTTGTTTGTGAAACTCTCTCATCTGTTATTGGACACTTTTTCAATGATTTTAGACAACTGTGGAAGTAGAGAAACAGGTCTATAATTTGTAAATTGGTGTTTGTCTCCAGTCTTATAAATTGGTGCAACTTTAGCTATTTTCATTGTGTTTGGGTATTTGAAATGATAGGTTACTAATATACATGAATGGTCCTGAGATCTCTTCTAGAACCTTTTTTATGGTTTCCATATCAATTCCATTACAATCAGTTGAAGTCTTAGATTACAGGATTATAACTATTTCCTCCTGTGTCACATTACTGAGGAACATGGAGTTGGGATTTGGCTCTATGGTATCATTATAGTCCTCAATTGAAACTGGGTCTGGAATCCTTTCTTCCAATTTTGGTCCAATATTTACAAAGTAATCATTGAAGCTTTCAACTACTTCCTTTATGTTGTCATTATTTGTGTTTCCGTGTAAGAAGTATTGGGGGTAATCCCCCCAAATATAAGCTTTGGCTTCAGCCTATTCCTTTTTCCGTCATTCTTTTTCTTTTCTTTTGGTGTGTAAATGTGTATGATTGTTAAATATGTATCATCTGTACTGTTAAAGGCCTACTGAAACCCACTACTACCGACCACGCAGTCTGATAGTTTATATATCAATGATGAAATCTTAACATTATAACACATGCCAATACGGCCGGGTTAACTTATAAAGTGACATTTTAAATTTGCCGCTAAACTTCCGGTTCGAAACGCCTCTGAGGATGACGTATGCGCGTGACGTAGCCCGGCGAACACGGGTATGCCTTCCACATTGAAGCCAATACGAAAAAGCTCTGTTTTCATTTCATAATTCCACAGTATTCTGGACATCTGTGTTCGTGAATCTGTTGCAATCATGTTCATTGCATTATGGAGAAGGAAGCTGAGCAAGCAAAGAAGAAAGTTGTCGGTGCGAAATGGACGTATTTTTCGAACATAGTCAGCACCAACAGTACACAGCCGGCGCTTCTTTGTTTACATTCCCGAAAGATGCAGTCAAGATGGAAGAACTCGGATAACAGAGACTCTAACCAGGAGGACTTTTGACTTCGATACACAGACGCCTGTAGAGAACTGGGACAACACAGACTCTTACCAGGATTACTTTGATTTGGATGACAAAGACGCAGACGTGCTACTGTGAGTATGCAGCTTTGGCTTCTAA
>NC_084744.1:36284665-36359665 GCF_033978785.1 Entelurus aequoreus | reverse complement strand
TTAAGATTTCATCATTGATATATAAACTATCAGACTGCGTGGTCGCTAGTAGTGGCTTTCAGTAGGCCTTTAAGAAACATGGAATTGGGATTTCTGTCTATGAGCTCACTCAAGTCCTCAACTGACCCATCATCTGCATTTGGAAATCTTTGTTCCACATTTTTTCCCATATTAACAAAGTAATCATTAAAACGTTCAACTATTTGGTTCATATTGTCATTTTTTGTATTTCCATGTAGAAAGTACTGGGGGTAATCTTTCTTAGCAGCATTTTTAATGATGCTATTTTAGTGGGGGCCCTTAGTGAGATTTTAGGGTGTGTTCGTTCACTTTTGTCTAAAAGCACCAAATTTGGCACAGGTGTAGCTCAGGGCATACTTAAATGATTTGGCTAGGGCGCCCGCGCCGGTGACTTTTGGGGTCGCCACAGCGGCTGATCCAATATGGCCACCACCTGAACACGCTTTTGCCTCTACATTTGAACCAGATGAGCTACAAATCCAAACTTGGTGTCCATTTCATGTTTTTTGACAATTAGAAATATGATGGACAAATCATCTTTATGATTAGGTGTGTCTGGACACCTAATTAGCATATTTCCAAGATGGCGACTATGTAAAATTAGGTGTACCTTAACTTTTGATACTTTTGGCAAACTATTTTAGTTTTTTGAGCTTCAAAAACATACTGGAATGATCATCATGGCCTCTAGCTACACTGTCTGCCACTCTTTGCTTTTTGCACTGATTGCACCTTCACAATATCAAATTTAAGGCAACTCTATAGAACCCTTATAAATGAACGTGGGCATGTCTGTTGTTATAATGAAGCTCACACATCCCCTCTCTTTTCTGCCTGACTGGAGTGAACACCAGAAAGGGAGGGAGATGTACATTGCAAGCAAGCAAAAAGTGTAGCTAGAGGCCATGAAATAAGCAGGGGCGTCAATGGTAAACGTTGCTTGGATGGCAACATATGTTGCTCCAAAACCGGTATGTACCTTTCAGCATTAATAGTGCCTTCACAGATGTGTAAGTTACCCATGTCTTGGGCACTAATACACCCCCATACCATCACACATGATGGCTTTTCAACTTTGCGCCTATAACAATCCGGATGGTTCTTTTCGTCTTTGGTCCGGAGGACACGACGTCCACAGTTTCCAAAAACAATTTGAAATGTGGACTCGTCAGACCACAGAACACTTTTCCACTTTGTATCAGTCCATCTTAGATGAGCTCAGGCCCAGCGAAGCCGACGGCGTTTCTGGGTGTTGTTGATAAACGGTTTTCGCCTTGCATAGGAGAGTTTTAACTTGCACTTACAGATGTAGCGACCAACTGTAGTTACTGACAGTGGGTTTCTGAAGTGTTCCTGAGCCCATGTGGTGATATCCTTTACACGATGATGTTGCTTGTTGATGCACTACAGCCTGAGGGATGGAAGGTCACGGGCTTAGCTGCTTACGTGCAGTGATTTCTCCACATTATCTGAACCCTTTGATGGTAGATGGTGAAATCCCTCAAATCCTTGCAATAGCTGGTTGAGAAAGGTTTTTATTAAACTGTTCAACAATTTGCTCAGGCATTTGTTGACAAAGTGGTGACCTTCGCCCCATCCTTGTTTGTGAATGACTGAGCATTTCATGGAATCTACTTTTATACCCAATCATGGCACCCACCTGTTCCCAATTTGCCTGTTCACCTGTGGGATGTTCCAAATAAGTGTTTGATGAGCATTCCTCAACTTTATCAGTATTTATTTCCACCTTTCCCAACTTCTTTGTCACGTGTTGCTGGCATCAAATTATAAAGTTAATGATTATTTGCAAAAAAAAAAAAAAAGTTTATCAGTTTGAACATGTAATATGTTGTCTTTGTAGCATATTCAACTGAATATGGCTTGAAAAGGATTTGCAAATCATTGTATTCCGTTTATATTTACATCTAACACAATTTCCCAACTCATATGGAAACGGGGTTTGTAATTGGTGAACAAAAACAGCAACAAAAACCCCAGCCCCCCCCCCCCCCCCAAAAAAAAATAAAAAAAGGGACAGAAGAAGACAGACTACATGTGGACTCCCCCGCAAGTAGCCAAAGAGTAGTTGCCCTTTAAGCGAAACCAATGTCACAACCACAGCCCCCCCGACATATCATATAAGCATTAGAAAGGAATCATGCAAGTTGCACCAGGTTTTACTCACGACAATGCCAAAGTTACGTCGGATGTCTTCAAAATAGCAAAACGCCACTTGGAAATATGCAAATTAGGCATCTAGACAGACCCAAAAATAAAAATGAGCATTCCAACACATTTCTAATTGTCAAAACACATGACATAGACACCAAGTTTACATTTGTAGCTCACCTGTTTCAAATGTTAGAGACAAAAGCTATTACAAGTGGCGGCCATATTTGATTGGCAGCTGTGACGACCCCAAAGGTCACCGGCGCGGGCGTCCTAGCTAAATCATTTAAATATGCCCTGAGCTACACCTGTGCCAAATTTGGCGCTTTTAGACAAAAGTGAACGAAAATATCCCTAAGGGCCTCCACTATTTAGGATGCCCCATGTTGCTCTCATGTTGTTTCTGTTCTTCTTTAATAATTGTCTGTAGTATTCCTTCTTACATGTTCCTAGTATACCAATTAGCTGGTTTTTATATTTCTTATACTTATTTTCTGCCTCTATAGATGTCTGTGTTATTAATATTCCATATAATGTCTTTTTTTTGTGACAAGCATTTTTCAGTCCTTTTGTCATCCATGGTTGGTTGTTTTTCTTTTGCTTCTTACTAACTTCTTTCCATGGACAACATAAACATTGATATATATATATATATATATATATATATTATATAATATATATATATATATATATATATATATATATATATATATATATATATATATATATATATATATAAATGCTATAAAAGCTACTTTTGCAGTGTAGCTTGTAGTGTAGCGTGCTACAATTCTCTGAGGATACCTTAGCTACATTTAATTGAGAGTAACTTGTAGCTTAGCTTACTACATTGTCCAGGTAGCTTGCCCATCACTGTCTATTTGGCCTAGCTCACATGTCAATAGTTTGAATACTGCAAACTTCAATACAGTAACACCTCATTTGTTCTGCAGACGTCCAGCGTGTGTCAGCGGGGAGTCATGAAGAGGAGTGGCACACCAGTGTGGGTGTAGTAGAATTTCTGACCTTTGACCTATATTGCATGTCTAATAAGAATGTCCGCTCATTTTCAATTCTCTTCCATTTTGTGCCATTGAATGGACCAGTGGGACAAAGGTGAATATGGAGTTGTGCCAACCTGTCTACAGAATGTTTAGAATTTCCAAATATGACTAAGAGATACAAGGTTGTTTTGGAACAGACAAAACTAAAACATAATAATTATGACGCACTAGATAAAAAACAATGACGCACAAGAGACATATAAAAAATGGCAGAAGACCGGAACTCGACAGTGATTTTGGCTTGTGTGTGTCTTGTTTGCTCCGGAGTAACATGTGGTCTGTCTGCACGGCCAACTCAATGCAACCTGCACTTCTGATAATGGGTAAATAAATTTGTTGTACTAAACTACTTTTGTTGCCTGTTTAGCTTCGGACAATCCACTACACAAATTGGCGTCACGAACAGGATGGCACAGAAGCTACAGGTCGACAGCCGCTCCCGCTCTCTCTGTCAGGCAGACAGTGTGTTGCACGCGCGCATCACAAGGTAAGCGTTTTGCTTTAAAGTGTAAACATTTTCTGCCTGGAGAGAGCCGGATCGATAAGACTAATTGCTGAATCTATTTTTGATAAAAGATAGGTTTAGTCAGGTTCTCCAAAAACAACCTGGAATGGGGTAAATTATGGTTGGATTGAGTTGTTTTATATGTGATCATTTGTCTGTGTGTTTGTTGAAAACTTGTGATTTCTTGTTTTTAACATAAGGGGATTGTTATTAGAATTTTGGTGGTTTGGAGTGTAGAAGTACAGACGATGTGAGACGAAAAATTTCTTTTAACCTCTTCATCCTGTGTCGTTGTTGGCAGAGGATGCTTTTTTCTGCAAGTACATTAGGTTAGCCGGAGTTGGACACAGCGAAATTTAAGGCAAGGTTGGCTAACTGGTGTGACATTTGGCCCACACAAATTTATGACGTCTATGAAGGTCCTACGTATCTGTCTATGTGGAAACTGCAGCCGGGTAAAAAGCCTGATATAAGGTGATCGTTCAGTGACTCCGGTAAAGGAGATCAACTGAGCCAAGTTGTCACGAATTTGGAAATTTGCTGCAGTATAGATGGATAGAGTTAAGGGCTCCATATGGTAGAGCCTTGGTGAAACTATATGGACTGACCAGACACGATGTACTGTAGGATTAGTGGGTGATTCCTGGTAATTCTACAGCGCCTTAGGCCGATTAACCGTGTTGGTCAGGAAGGATAACGCAGGTGCTGCTCCAATGAAACGGGTTAATCGCCATTTTATGAGCAATGATGGAACCTGGTTTTTGTGATATGAGACGGCCAATTCCACAAAAGAACGCGTGCATTAGTTGTTTATATTTGTCCGGACAATGGGGTGGTATTGTAATTTAACAATGTGTGTGTATAATGATGAATGCTGAAATGTGTGTGTATTGAGTGAGTCAGTTTATGTTGGTACATTTAGATATATGCGTAATTTAATAACTTTTGTGTAGCACCTGGTTTCTTATCTGGTTTAATTCCCCCCCCCCCCCCCTCGCAACCTCCCTTCACGCTTTTTCTCACAGCCCCGCTATCTGTAAAAGTTGGGAAATTGTCTAAAATGTGTGTGCGTGTGAGAAAGTAGACAAAGTTTATGTACAGAAAACATATGAGTGAATGATCTATCCATTTAATTATCTTATTCCGCTCTCGGAGGTTGGATCGCGGGGGCAGCAGCCTAAGCAGGGAAGTCCAGAATACCCTCCTTAAACTTGACTATTTGTCCATCTAAGAGTGAATGATAAATGTTGTTCTTATTATTAAGGTTCTAATATGATACAGCTGTGCTTCTGGATGAGAAAAATAGTTGTCTGTTGCATTTACTTTTAACTGTGCTGGTGATTGTAACTGTGTGACACTGTGGTTTAAAAAAAAAAAAAAAAAAAGGAGGCCCTGCTGGAAGACATTTTAAGATAAGGGATGTGTGCGTGTGACGAGGCTGTGTGAGTGACAGCTGCGTGAGGCGTGGGCCGAAGAGGTGTGACACTGTTAGCATTGCATTGAGCTAGGTTAGCATTGAGCTAGGATATCATTGAGCTAGTTTAGCATTGAGCTAGGTTTAAAGAATACAAAAATAAATAAATACAAAAATATATATAAATATATATAGTGGACAGCTGTATTCAAATCTGAAGAGAAGGCTGACAGGTTGGTTTTGATAATAGGAAAAATAAAATATACTGTATATGAATAAATAAACATTTAAATATCAATACATACATTTGGACTGGGACATTGAAGCATTGTTAAATTCATTAGTCATTAATTATGTGTGTAATATACTGTATTGAACAGCCTTGCTGCTTATCTGATCCATCCAGTTCCTGTGTGGAAGTTGAGACAAACACACACACGCACGCACATCATAGATTAGGACACATTGTAACTTTGAATTAATAGTTATACAACAAATAAATTAATAATATTGAATTAAATTTGATAAAGATAAATTGATTATACATTGACATTTTATTTCTTTTTAGGAATAAACACACTATAAAATAAAAGTTAAATTTATATTCTAAAAACATCTAAGGGCATCTGTGCAAACTGGGAAACATAGAGTCTGAAGAAGTACAGATAAGAGTCGCCAAAACTCAGCGCCATTGTCAAAACAAAACGTAGAGAAGCGTTAAACAAATTCTAATCAGAAGGAAGACAGACCAAAATATGAGAACTTAAGTAAACGGACAGCAAGTAAACCAGAAATAATAATGTAAATAAATAACAAAGAAAGCAAATTTCTATGTGACATTGGTGCATATAGAATTACAAGTAGAGAATAAAACAAAATGGAAACAACTGTCTGCAAGATGAGCATGACGTCATGAATTGTGCTCGGGTTAGTAATAGATAGATAGATGAACAGATAACACGTTATTGATTCCTTCAGGAGAGTTCCCTCAGGAAGAAGAAGTAAAAAGTAAACAGTAGGATGGTTTGAGAAAATATGGGAAAAGGATGTTTATAACCTTACGTTATGTGAATGGTTTCTAGGAGAACAGAAAATAGAAACATTGTGTGAAGTGTAAGGAAGAGATGGATACAGGATGTTGTTTGTAAAGGAAAACGAAAGTGAAGAAAAGATGAGAAAGTGACAAATGAAGGTATTCGTAAATGGTATGCTGTTTATTGTGGTTAGCTGCAAGTTTGTTTATTTGTTTGTTTGTTTAGTTGTTTGAGTGAAATGGGAAGAAATCAATAGGAATAATTACATGCAAAATGGAATAAAACTATGAGTGCGATAGATAATGAATGAATAGATGAAATAGGTTTATTTTGGTCATAGAATCAACCATCAACCAATTTGTATGAGCAGTTTAACAGTAAATTAGACATATTAACAATCATACACATTTACACACAGAAAAGAAAAGAAAAAGAATGACCGAAAAAAGAATAGGCGGAAGCCAAAGATTATATTGGCCTATGATATACAATTACTGAACTTTAAATTACCTGGAACATCAACGTTAAAAGATGAAAGTAATTGTTACTATATTTTATAATGTTGAGAAAACTTTACTTTTCAAGGGTCTCTTAAACCATAACAAAAAACTACATGTGTTCAGCTCATCACTGAGGATGGTCCATCATTTAACTCCTAGAACTGAATTACATTTGTATTTTTTTTATTTTTTATTTTTTTTACCTATTTTAAAAATCAATATCCCCCGTAAATGATAGTTTTCTCCTCATAATGTAAACAAGCTAAGAATACAAACTGGAAGGCTGTTGTTCTTCACTCGGAAACATAATTGCCATTGTTTTAAAATTAAATTATCTGAACATTTAACACATTATGACTTATAAAAAATGGATTGGTATGATCATAATAATAATGCTTTGTGTATTATTGAAATGAGCCTGTTAAGTTTAAGTATTGGGTCTATATTTCTTCTATAAACATTTCCCCAAACTTCAAAACAATATTACATATGGAAAAATAAATGAATAATATAACATGTGCAGACATTTCTTATTCAGCATGTGTTTTACTTTATACCGAATAGCAATGGATTTGGATATTTTTCTTTAATATGTTCAATATGTGGCTTCCAACATATTTATGATCAATTATTATTCTCAAGAATTTGCAGTACACCATACTTCTGGATGTTGAGCTAGAAGAGGATAATGGCATGACAGAATAAAGTTAGAGTTAAAGTTGGGGTGCCAGTGATTGTCACACACACACTGGGTGTGGTGGAATTTGTCCTCTGCATTTGGCCCATCCTCGTGATCGCCCCTGGGAGGTGGGGGGAGCGGTGGGCAGCAGCGGTGCCGCGCCCGGGAATCATTTTTGGTGATTTGGCTCCCAAAATGTTTTATAGTCTTTGGTATGACTCGGCCGGGGTTTTGAACTTGCGACCTGCCGATCTCAGGGCGGACACTCTAACCACTAGGCCACTGAGATGAAGGAGGCCATCCAAATCTTAAAAGCTGTCAAATTAGCTATAGATTTTGAGAGTATAATGCGAATAACTATAACTTTACAACTGTTTGCTGTGAATAGTGTTGAATAATAATTACAAATAACAGCCTACATTAATAATTAGAATAAGAGCCGATATGTAAAGTGTTAAAAAAGAGGAGAAGTGTGATTAGGCCTGGCGCTTAGAGCATGGCCTTGTGTGTTTGTTGTGACTAGGTTGGATAACCAGTCGGAGACAGGCAAGGCAAGGCGGGGCAGCTTTGTTTGTGTGGCGTTTTTCCAGGAAAGGGCAGACTCAAAGTGCTTCACAGACAACAAAGTGAAATGAAAGAAAATAAAAGCAGAATTAAAATGCAGACAATAAAAATAAAAACAGTGTGGACGTTAAAAGATTAAAAGATTTAGCTGAAAGATAAGGAGAAACGTGAATAAAAACATTCTTTTGTTTTGGAGAATATCACGCACAGCAGGAGGTCAGAGTGCAAGCATGACAGCTTGCTCGTGCCTACTGATAGACAAATGATAGTTTAAATTAACTTATAGATAATCTTTAAGTGAATTAAAAGGGTACTTAAATACACATGAAGTAGTACGTATAATCTTTGAATTAAGGTTATTGATTAGCAATTAATGGGATAGTTAAGACTGTAATTTTAAAACGTGATATGCAAAATTGAACTAACCGAGAGGATATGAAAACGATGGGTGTACATGTTTTGAGTTCCAAATTCTGGAGGAAAAAACCTCAACAAAACGTAAAACCATACAGACGGACTTGGGTGGTAGCCACCGTTGCCCTAGGTCAATCGAGGGTGGAAAGGATATGCAGCAGGGGGACTGCCAATCTGAACAAGACAAGCTCCAAAGTTGTAGCCAGAACATGCTCACAAAAAATACAGGTGTGACAGCAGGACGAACAGCAGGATACAAACAGACCCCTGCTGGACATAAGTGTCAACGGACAATGTTCAACACAATCTTTGAAGCATTCCTTTGTGGTCAACCTGCACACACCTTGTAATGACCTGCTTACGAACTGTGCCCTGACATTCAATACCGCACAGAAGGAACTTCCTGATGTTGCCTGACAGCACGACATCAGCTGACAACTACTGGGGACGCCTCCCAGGAAGGAGTGGAAGACGGGGACTGCTCCAACTGTCCTAGCACTTGCTGACTGAGGTGCGTCCGTGTGCCCTGCCAACCAAACCGCCAAAGTGTATGTTCACCAATTAGACGACTCATAATAGGAGCCTTTTGACTCTTATATATGGTGGGACTCAAGGTATGGCCGCTCATGTGAACTATCCTTACAACAATTACAATGGTATAAGATGGACAACTAATGACCCACATTGTTCCTTTGCTCTCTGTCCTGCCTACGAAACCAAATAACTTAGGTCAAATGATAAAACAGGGCGTAGCTGCTGCTAATTGAACCGATACGCAAATACCACATTTTCAATTATTTCGGTTGTCTGTTAAAAACATAGCTATTGGCTGCAATTTGGACATTCCTGCTGTAGGCTACAAGGAGCTAGCAGCTACACAACAGCTGAGCTAAAATAAAATTTAAGCATATCAAAAAATTATAGATGCTTATACACAAAGTCGCAGAGAGACAGAAGTCTGTAGAAAGTATTCAGTAACAAACGTGTCCGCATTATTAAACTTTCTACCACAGGAAACATACTGAACAAATACAGCAGTTACTGTCAGACTCTAATCCGGATTACCTTGTCTATCAGAGACATGGTTAAAACCCACAACACCTTTACGTTCTAATTAATGTCCCGGGGGACAAGATTACAGAAAAGACAGATCGAGTGACAAAGGGGGGGAGGAATTATGATTTATGAAAGGGAAAACATTAAAAGTAGATCAATTTGAGTATGTTGAAATTAAAATCACATTTTCCTCAGAAATGTATTTCAAGGTAATTGTAGTATACCGACCGACCACAGCTAAAGACATTTTTCTTGATTCATTTTCAGACATCCTCAAACAGCATAGTATGAAAGAAGTAACGTCATGGGGGACGTTAATCGGGACTGGTTAAATAAAACACGTAGAAAGAAACTTAAGGATATTATAAACGGCTTCTACAATGATACAAATGATAAGCAGCCCTACAAGAATTACAATTGGATGACAAAAATCAAAGAGATCATCTGTAAATACACTAATACAAAACCAGAAAGAAGAGTGCTAAAATAAAAATACCTTGGATTAATAAAACAATTTGGATTCTAATAAAGACATCGGGACTCAGCTCTCATAAGAGCAATTAAAACAGGTCTAAATACAGATCGTATGATTTTAAAAGTTTGGAGGAACAAAGTTACAATGTTTATGCGGAAGTCTAAGGCTGACTTTCACTTAGAATTAATCAAAGCTGCAAAAGGGAACATTAGAAAGTTATGGAAAACCAGATACAAACTTACGGAAAGAGAGCAAACAAGAAACAACACTATAACATTAAATATCAATGGCGCTACTATCGCAGACAGTCTGGACATAAGTAATCATTTTAATGAACATTTCATCCAGTCTGTACAAACCCTGAATAAAGAGTCCCTCAAAATCAGTGCAAATAATTGTCATTTATTCAGGATGGACTAATTTTAGAATTAACAAATGAAACAAAGTTAAACAAAATCTTCACTGCATTATCAGACTCACGATCTAGAGATATATATATGGGTTGGACACTATCTTCCTAAAAACATATAAGGATTGTATTATTGCTCGTATAACAACGATTGATAAATAAATTAATAACGGAAAACACTTTCCCTACCACGTCAAGAAACTGCTACTATGATTAAATCCATAAAGCAGGAAATAAAGAAGACCAGAACATGTACAGACCAATTAGCCTTCTCCACGTTATAACAAAAGGAATAGAAAATTTGAAGTTAAAAGGTGGCTTTGGAGCAATCAAGACTGCTCACACGGTCACTAAGAGGGGCATTATGTTGACACATCAATTTAATGAGTATTATATTTATCCATGAGAGCATTTTTGTTGTAAATTGTGAGGTATGGTTGTTAAAATCTTGGTTGTTGTTACGAATGATGAAAGATGTAAACAAGAGCATGTATTGTCTTTGTGTGATGATGTAAATAAGGTGTGGTTGTATTGTATATTAAGAATGTGTCCATGAAGGGGCATTTTATGACTTTCTTAAAATTGATTACATGCTACAGTAGGATTATTTTTTGATTAATTATTGATTATTATGAATGTATATATTTATTATGATTAATTAGTGTCATAATTGTATTGCTTGATTTGTGGATCCCTTTAATTTAGGTAGCCAGGGACTGCAGATGAAAAGTAGCTATTTCGATATAATCTGGTACAGAACATATCTGTTTCTGAACTTAATGTTTCTGTGCATCGTCCCATCATAGATAGACTAAATTAAATACAACTATTTAGTGAATTATTGAGGCCACAATAATTCACTAGGTGTTGTAAAATATCAAAGTACTATTGCAAAAGCGAACAGTGACCTCAAACATGACCTGTCCTCCGCCTCTGTTCTTGCTGCACTTGACTATCAGCTGTCTTTTCTTTTTCTTGGATGTTTCTGAAACTACTAATACTACTACTACTATTACTATTACTATTACTACGACTAACACTGTCCCTGTGAGAGGGACAGAGGGGGGAGGTGAGTTTGGATTGGGTCAAGTTTGAGCGTGTTGAGGTTTTATTTAATCGATATGATCAATCCGGTACAAGGATAAAGGAACGTAATGATTTAGATTGACAATTGCAGTGGTTGGCGGAAGCAACCCCACCCTCAAAGGAGGGTGCCAATTCAGTAATTAAATGTTTTGTGAATGATCTAATACCCCGACATGGTTTCCCCAAAAAGATTAGGTCAAACAACGTCACCTATTTTAAGAAAACAGGTTAATCTTCTTCAGTCACAAGATCAGCACTTCTCAGGACCAGCAGCTTCCTAGGAAGGTGGAAAGACCATGAGACCAAAATGGTAAGTTTGCAAAATGTAGAATTTGTGTGCCAGTTCCTCTGTGCAGATTTGAGGATGAAAGCAGCCACTCCAGATTCCCTTGCACTCGCTAAGAGGGGCACGGTCAAAGCCGATCCAGGACCAACACCCGATACCTGACTGTAAGGAACCGAGAGGAGAGACACCTTGCCAGCGATGACGAGAACGACTAAGGTTGCCAGCCAATATGTGTCCGTCGGGACTCCAGCAGCTGTGGAAGGAGGCCCTGAAGCAACCCGAGGGCCTGGACCAAAGCCCCCACAGCTCCAACTCTACCTGAGTTTTCCCCAAAGCGGCCAGCACGCACATGCCACTGAACAGTCTGCCCAATGGACTGAACCACACCCCAAGAAGAGACAGAGACAGACTGTTTGAGTGGATCTCTTTCTTCACCAAGGCAGCCAAAAGCCCAACGAGGTGTCGGCAGGCCACCAGCCTGAGGCACCACCGAGCCATCTATACGAGCTCTAATCGAACATGGACTCATACGAAATTCAGTTGTGTGTTCAAAATCAATTGATAATTAACAATATTGGTAACTACATTCATTGCAAATGCCGGAAAAAATATTTTTGCAAATGTCTTACAGTCATAAGTCTATATACAATCATCTATTTATGTTCATGATCAAAGTATTTGTTATTCCTTTACTAAATCAAAGGGTAGGCCACTAATTGTGTTCTGTGAGATGGTTTTACTGCAGGCTGGTAACAGCGATCGCTCTGAAGGAGGGTCATAGACGGAATTTTTGCCTCGTATAAAAACATTGAGGTTTTTGCCTCTATCTGTGGTAGAGATTTAACTTAGTGGTCTACATCAGAAATTGTTTTGGTCCAGGGTCTTAAGACCCTGGAAGGAGGGTATGTCGTAGAATTTCTGACCTTTTGACCTATATTTCTTGTCTTTTAAGAATGTCCGCTCATTTTCAATTCTCTTCTATTTTGTGCCATTGAATGGACCAGTTGTGGGACAAAGGTGAATATGGAGTTATGCCAACCTGTCTACAGAATGTTTAGATTTTCAAATATGACTAAGAGATACAAGGTTGTTTTGGAACAGACAAAAACAAAACAAAACAATCATGACGCACTCGATAAAAAACAATGACGCACAAGAGACATATAAAAAATGGCAGAAGACCGGAACTCTGGAGTGATTTTGGCTTGTGTGTGTCTTGTTTGCTCCGGAGTAACATGTGGTCTGTCTGCACGGCCAACTCAATGCAACCTGCACTTCTGATAATGGGTAAATAAATTTGTTGTACTAAACTACTTTTGTTGCCTGCTTAACTTTGGACAATCCACTACACAAATAAAAAGCACCTCTTTTTACCTTCTCTCGATCAGACACTTAGAAAAAAAACGGAAAAAAAACCCAAAAAAATTGGATTTTTTCTAAGTACCAAATCGAAAGAGGGTAAAAAGCACCTCTTTTTTCCTTCTCTTGATCAGACACTTAGAAAAAAAACGGAGGAAAAAAAAAAAAAAAAAAAATTGGGATTTTTTCTAAGTACCAAATCGAAAGAGGGTAAAAAGCATCTCTTTTTACCTTCTCTCGATCACACACTTAGAAAAAAAACGGAGAAAAAAAAATAAATAAATTTGGAATTTTTTCTAAGTACCAATTTGAAAGAGGGTAAGAAGCACCTCTTTTTACCTTCTCTCGATCAGACACTTAGAAAAAAAACGGGGAAAAAAAAATTGGATTTTTTCTAAATACCAAATCGAAAGAGGGTAAAAAGCACCTCTTTTTACCTTCTCTCGATCAGGCACTTAGAAAAAAAACGGGGGGGGAAAAAAAAAAAAGGAATTTTTTTAAAGTACCAAATCGAAAGAGGGTAAAAAGCACCTCTTTTTACCTTCTCCCGATCAGACACTTAGGAAAAAAACAGAGAAAAAAAAAAAAAAGGGATTTTTCTAAATACCATATCGAAAGAGGGTAAAAAGCACCTCTTTTAAACCTTCTCTCGATCAGACACTTGGAAAAAAAACGGAGAAAAAAAAATAATTTGGATTTTTTCTAAATACCAAATCGAAAGAGGGTAAAAAGCACCTCTTTTTACCTTCTCTCGATCAGGCACTTAGAAAAAAAACGGGGGAAAAAAAAAAAAAAATTGGAATTTTTTTTAAGTACCAAATCGAAAGAGGGTAAAAAGCACCTCTTTTTACCTTCTCCCGATCAGACACTTAGAAAAAAAACTGAGAAAAAAAAAAATTGGATTTTTCTAAATACCATATCGAAAGAGGGTAAAAAGCACCTCTTTTAAACCTTCTCTCGATCAGACACTTGGAAAAAAAACGGAGAAAAAAAAAATTATTGGATTTTTTCAAAGTACCAAATCGAAAGAGGGTAAAAAGCACCTCTTTTTACCTTCTCTCGGTCAGACACTTAGAAAAAAAACTGAGAAAAAAAAAAAATTGATTTTTCTAAATACCAAATCGAAAGAGGGTAAAAAGCACCTCTTTTTACCTTCTCTCGATCAGACACTTGGAAAAAAACGGAGAAAAACAAAAAAATTTTGGATTTTTTCTAAGTACCAAATCGAAAGAGGGTAAAAAGCACCTCTTTTTACCTTCTCTCGGTCAGACACTCAGAAAAAACACGGGAAAAAAAAAAAAAAATTGGGATTTTTTCTAAGTACCAAATCGAAAGAGGGTAAAAAGCACCTCTTTTTACCTTCTCTCGATCAGACACTTGGAAAAAAAACGAGGAAAAAAAAAAAATTATTGGATTTTTTCTAAGTACCAAATCGAAAGAGGGTAAAAAGCACCTCTTTTTACCTTCTCTCGATCAGACACTTAGAAAAAAAAACGGGGGAGAAATTTAAAAAATTGGATTTTTTCTAAGTACCAAATCGAAAGAGGGTAAAAAGCACCTCTTTTTACCTTCTCTCGGTCAGACACTTAGAAAAAAAACGGAGGAAAAAAATAAAAAATTTTGGATTTTTTTTAAGTACCAAATCGAAAGAGGGTAAAAAGCACCTCTTTTTACCTTCTCTCGATCAGACACTTAGAAAAAAAATTAGAACATTTTTTTTTTTGATTTTTTCTAAATACCAAATCGAAAGACGGTAAAAAGCACCTCTTTTTACCTTCTCTCGATCAGACACTTCGAAAAAAAACGGAGGAAAAAAAAAATTATTGGATTTTTTCTAAGTACCAAATCGAAAGAGGGTAAAAAGCACCTCTTTTTACCTTCTCTCGGTCAGACACTTAGAAAAAAAACGGGGGGAAAAATATAATAATTTGGATTTTTTTCTAAGTACCAATTTGAAAGAGGGTAAAAAGCACCTCTTTTTACCTTCTCTCGATCAGACACTTAGAAAAAAAAAACGGGGGGAAATTTTTTTTTTGATTTTTTCTAAATACCAAATCAGAAGAGGGTAAAAAGCACCTCTTTTTACCTTCTCTCGACAGACACTTAGAAAAAAAACTGAAAAAAATAAATAAATTGGATTTTTTTAAAGTACCAAATCGTCTTTTTACCTTCTCTTGATCAGACACTTGGAAAAAAAACGGACAAAAAAAAAAAATTATTGGATTTTTTCTAAGTACCAAATCGAAAGAGGGTAAAAAGCACCTCTTTTTACCTTCTCTCGGTAAGACACTCAGAAAAAAACGGAAAAAAAAAAATAAAAATTGGGATTTTTTCTAAGTACCAAATCGAAAGAGGGTAAAAAGCACCTCTTTTTACCTTCTCTCGATCAGACACTTAGAAAAAAAACGGGGGGGAAATTTTAAAAATGGGATTTTTTTCTAAGTACCAAATCGAAAGAGGGTAAAAAGCATCTCTTTTTACCTTCTCTCGACAGACACTTAGAAGAAAAACTGAGAAAATAAATAAAAAAATTGGGATTTTTTCTAAGTACCAAATCGAAAGAGGGTCAAAAGCACCTCTTTTACCTTCTCACGATCAGACACTAAGAAAAAAAACGGGAAAAAATAAATAAAACATTTGGATTTTTTCTAAGTACCAAATCAAAAGAGGGTAAAAAGCACCTCTTTTTACCTTCTCTCGATCAGACACTTAATAAAAAAACGGAGAAAAAAAAAAAAAAAATTGGGATTTTTTTAAGTACCAAATCGAAAGAGGGTAAAAAGCACCTCTTTTTACCTTCTCTCGATCAGACACTTAGAAAAAAAACGGAGAAAAAAAAAATATATATTGGATTTTTTCTAAGTACCAAATCGAAAGAGGGTAAGAAGCACCTCTTTTTAACTTCTTTCGATCCGACACTTAGAAAAAAAACGGGAAAAAAATAAATAATTATTGGATTTTTTCTTAGTACCAAATCGAAAGAGGGTAAAAAGCACCTCTTTTTACCTTCTCTCGATCAGACACTTGGAAAAAAACGGAGAAAAAAAAAAATTATTGGATTTTTTCTAAGTACCAAATCGAAAGAGGGTGAAAAGCACCTCTTTTTACCTTCTCTCGGTCAGACACTCAGAAAAAAAAGGGAGAAAAAAAGGGATTTTTTCCAAGTACCAAATCGAAAGAGGGTAAAAAGCACCTCTTTTTACCTTCTCCCGATCAGACACTTAGAAAAAAAACGGAGAAAAAAAATTTTTTTTGGATTTTTTCTAAGTACCAAATCGAAAGTGGGTAAGAAGCACCTCTTTTTACCTTCTCTCGATCAGACACTTAGAAAAAAAACGGGTAAAAAAAAAATATTGGATTTTTTTCTAAGTACCAAAAAGAAAGAGGGTAAGAAGCACCTCTTTTTACCTTCTTTTGATCAGACACTTAGAAAAAAAAAAACGGTAAAAAATATTAAAAAATTGGGATTTTTTTCCCAAGTACCAAATCGAAAGAGGGTAAAAAGCACCTCTTTTTACCTTCTCTCGATCAGACACTTAAAAAAAAAACGGAGGAAAAAAAAAAAAAATTTGATTTTTTTTTTCTAAGTACCAATTTGAAAGAGGGTAAAAAGCACCTCTTTTTACCTTCTCTCGATCAGACACTTAGAAAAAAAAACGGGAATTTTTTTTTACAAAATTTGGATTTTTTTCCAAGTACCAAATCGAAAGAGGGTAAAAAGCACCTCTTTTTACCTTCTCTCGAAAGACACTTAGAAAAAAAACGGAGAAAAAAAAAAAAAAATTGGGATTTTTTCTAAGTACCAAATCGAAAGAGGGTAAAAAGCACCTCTTTTTACCTTCTCTCGATCAGACACTTGAAAAAAAAACGGAGAAAAAAAAAAAAAAAAAAATTGGATTTTTTTTTCTAAGTACCAATTTGAAAGAGGGTAACAAGCACCTCTTTTTACCTTCTCTCGATCAGACACTTAAAAAAAAAAACGGGGAAAAAAAAATAAAAAATTTGGATTTTTTTTCCAAGTACCAAATCGAAAGAGGGTAAAAAGCACCTCTTTTTACCTTCTCTCGATCAGACACTTAGAAAAAAACGGGGAAAAAAAATAAAAAATTGATTTTTTCTAAGTACCAAATCGAAAGAGGGTAAAAAGCACCTCTTTTTACCTTCTCTCGACAGACACTTAGAAAAAAAACGGAGAAAAAAAAAAAAAGGGATTTTTTCTATGTACCAAATCGAAAGAGGGTAAAAAGCACCTCTTTTTACCTTCTCTCGATCAGACACTTAAAAAAAAAACGGAGGGAAAAAAAAAAAAAAATTGGATTTTTTTTTTCTAAGTACCAATTTGAAAGAGGGTAAAAAGCACCTCTTTTTACGTTCTCTCGATCAGACACTTACAAAAAAAAACGGGAAAAAAAAATAAAAAATTTGGATTTTCTTTCCAAGTACCAAATCGAAAGAGGGTAAAAAGCACCTCTTTTTACCTTCTCTCGATCAGACACTTAGAAAAAAAACGGGAAAAAAAAATTAAAAAATTTGATTTTTTCTAAGTACCAAATCGAAAGAGGGTAAAAAGCACCTCTTTTTACTGTCTCTCGACAGACACTTAGAAAAAAAACGGAGAAAAAAAAAAAAAAATTGGGATTTTTTCTAAGTACCAAATCGTAAGAGGGTAAAAAGCACCTCTTTTTACCTTCTCTCGATCAAACACTTAAAAAAAAAACGGAGGAAAAAAAAATAAAAAATTGGATTTTTTTTTCCAAGTACCAAATCGAAAGAGGGTAAAAAGCACCTCTTTTTACCTTCTCTCGATCAGACACTTACAAAAAAAACGGGGAAAAAAAAATAAAAAATTTGTTTTTTTCTAAGTACAAAATCGAAAGAGGGTAAAAAGCACCGCTTTTTACCTTCTCTCGACAGACACTTAGAAAAAAAACGGAGGAAAGAAAATTTTTTTGGATTTTTTGTAAGTAGCAAATCGAAAGAGGGTAAAAAGCACGTCTTTTTACCTTCTCTCGATCAGACACTTAGAAAAAAAAACGGAAAAAATAAAATAAAAAATTTGATTTTTTCTAAGTACCAAATCGAAAGAGGGTAAAAAGCACCTCTTTTTACCTTCTCTCGACAGTACCAAATCGAAAGAGGGTAAAAAGCACCTCTTTTTACCTTCTCTCGACAGACACTTAGAAAAAAAACGGAGAAAAAAAAAAAATTGGGATTTTTTCTAAGTACCAAATCGAAAGAGGGTAAAAAGCACCTCTTTTTACCTTTTATCGATCAGACACTTAGAAAAAAAACGGAGGAAAGAAAAAAAATGTGGATTTTTTCTAAGTACCAAATCGAAAGAGGGTAAAAAGCACCTCTTTTTACCTTCTCTCGACAGACAATTATAAAAAAAACGGAGAAAATAAAAACAAAAAATGTGGATTTTTTCTAAGTACCAAATCGAAAGAGGGTAAAAAGCACCTCTTTTTACCTTCTCTCGATCAGACACTTAGAAAAAAATGGAGGAAAAAAAAAAAAAAAATTGGGATTTTTTCAAAGTACCAAATCGAAAGAGGGTAAAAAGCACCTCTTTTTACCTTCTCTCGACAGACACTTAGAAAAAAAACGGAGAAAATAAAAACAAAAAATGTGGATTTTTTCTAAGTACCAAATCGAAAGAGGGTAAAAAGCACCTCTTTTTACCTTCTCTCGATCAGACACTTAGAAAAAAATGGAGGAAAAAAAAAAAAAAAATTGGGATTTTTTCAAAGTACCAAATCGAAAGAGGGTAAAAAGCACCTCTTTTTACCTTCTCTCGATCAGACACTTAGAAAAAAACGGAGAAAATAAAAAATAAAAATTGGGATTTTTTCTAAGTACCAAATCGAAAGAGGGTAAAAAGCATCTCTTTTTACCTTCTCTCGATCACACACTTAGAAAAAAAACGGAGAAAAAAATAAATAAATTTGGAATTTTTTCTAAGTACCAATTTGAAAGAGGGTAAAAAGCACCTCTTTTTACCTTCTCTCGATCAGACACTTAGAAAAAAAACGGGAAAAAAATAATAATAATTTGGATTTTTTCTAAATACCAAATCGAAAGAGCGTAAAAAGCACCTCTTTTTACCTTCTCTCGATCAGACACTTAGAAAAAAAAACGGGAAAAAAAAAATAAAAAATTTGGATTTTTTTTCCAAGTACCAAATCGAAAGAGGGTAAAAAGCACCTCTTTTTACCTTCTCTCGATCAGACACTTAGAAAAAAAACGGGGAAAAAAAAATAAAAAATTTGATTTTTTCTAAGTACCAAATCGAAAGAGGGTAAAAAGCACCTCTTTTTACTGTCTCTCGACAGACACTTAGAAAAAAAAACGGAGAAAAAAAAAAAAAAAAAGGGGATTTTTTCTAAGTACCAAATCGAAAGAGGGTAAAAAGCACCTCTTTTTACCTTCTCTCGATCAAACACTTAAAAAAAAAAAGGAGGAAAAAAAAATAAAAAATTTGATTTTTTTTCCAAGTACCAAATCGAAAGAGGGTAAAAAGCACCTCTTTTTACCTTCTCTCGACAGACACTTAGAAAAAAAAACGGAGAAAAAAAAAAAAAAATTGGGATTTTTTCTAAGTACCAAATCGAAAGAGGGTAAAAAGCACCTCTTTTTACCTTCTCTCGATCAGACACTTAGAAAAAAAACGGAGGAAAGAAAAAAAATGTGGATTTTTTCTAAGTACCAAATCGAAAGAGGGTAAAAAGCACCTCTTTTTACCTTCTCTCGATCAGACACTTAGAAAAAAAAACGGGAAAAAAATTTTAAAAAATGGATTTTTTCTAAGTACCAAATCGAAAGAGGGTAAAAAGCACCTCTTTTTACCTTCTCTCAACAGACACTTAGAAAAAAAACGGAGAAAAAAAAAAAAAAAAAGTGGATTTTTTCTAAGTACCAAATCGAAAGAGGGTAAAAAGCACCTCTTTTTACCTTCTCTCGACAGACACTTAGAAAAAAAACGGAGAAAATAAAAACAAAAAATGTGGATTTTTTCTAAGTACCAAATCGAAAGAGGGTAAAAAGCACCTCTTTTTACCTTCTCTCGATCAGACACTTAGAAAAAAATGGAGGAAATTAAAAAAAAAAATTGGGATTTTTTCTAAGTACCAAATCGAAAGAGGGTAAAAAGCACCTCTTTTTACCTTCTCTCGATCAGACACTTAGAAAAAAACGGAGAAAATAAAAAATAAAAATTGGGATTTTTTCTAAGTACCAAATCGAAAGAGGGTAAAAAGCATCTCTTTTTACCTTCTCTCGATCACACACTTAGAAAAAAAACGGACAAAAAAATAAATAAATTTGGAATTTTTTCTAAGTACCAATTTGAAAGAGGGTAAAAAGCACCTCTTTTTACCTTCTCTCGATCAGACACTTAGAAAAAAAACGGGAAAAAAATAATAATAATTTGGATTTTTTCTAAATACCAAATCGAAAGAGCGTAAAAAGCTCCTCTTTTTACCTTCTCTCGATCAGACACTTAGAAAAAAAAACGGGAAAAAAAAAATAAAAAATTTGGATTTTTTTTCCAAGTACCGAATCGAAAGAGGGTAAAAAGCACCTCTTTTTACCTTCTCTCGATCAGACACTTAGAAAAAAAACGGGGAAAAAAAAATAAAAAATTTGATTTTTTCTAAGTACCAAATCGAAAGAGGGTAAAAAGCACCTCTTTTTACTGTCTCTCGACAGACACTTAGAAAAAAAACGGAGAAAAAAAAAAAAAAAAAGGGGATTTTTTCTAAGTACCAAATCGAAAGAGGGTAAAAAGCACCTCTTTTTACCTTCTCTCGATCAAACACTTAAAAAAAAAAAGGAGGAAAAAAAAATAAAAAATTTGATTTTTTTTCCAAGTACCAAATCGAAAGAGGGTAAAAAGCACCTCTTTTTACCTTCTCTCGACAGACACTTAGAAAAAAAACGGAGAAAAAAAAAAAAAAATTGGGATTTTTTCTAAGTACCAAATCGAAAGAGGGTAAAAAGCACCTCTTTTTACCTTCTCTCGATCAGACACTTAGAAAAAAAACGGAGGAAAGAAAAAAAATGTGGATTTTTTCTAAGTACCAAATCGAAAGAGGGTAAAAAGCACCTCTTTTTACCTTCTCTCGATCAGACACTTAGAAAAAAAACGGGAAAAAAAATTTAAAAAATGGATTTTTTCTAAGTACCAAATCGAAAGAGGGTAAAAAGCACCTCTTTTTACCTTCTCTCAACAGACACTTAGAAAAAAAACGGAGAAAAAAAAAAAAAAAAGTGGATTTTTTCTAAGTACCAAATCGAAAGAGGGTAAAAAGCACCTCTTTTTACCTTCTCTCGACAGACACTTAGAAAAAAAACGGAGAAAATAAAAACAAAAAATGTGGATTTTTTCTAAGTACCAAATCGAAAGAGGGTAAAAAGCACCTCTTTTTACCTTCTCTCGATCAGACACTTAGAAAAAAATGGAGGAAATTAAAAAAAAAAATTGGGATTTTTTCTAAGTACCAAATCGAAAGAGGGTAAAAAGCACCTCTTTTTACCTTCTCTCGATCAGACACTTAGAAAAAAACGGAGAAAATAAAAAATAAAAATTGGGATTTTTTCTAAGTACCAAATCGAAAGAGGGTAAAAAGCATCTCTTTTTACCTTCTCTCGATCACACACTTAGAAAAAAAACGGACAAAAAAATAAATAAATTTGGAATTTTTTCTAAGTACCAATTTGAAAGAGGGTAAAAAGCACCTCTTTTTACCTTCTCTCGATCAGACACTTAGAAAAAAAAACGGGAAAAAAATAATAATAATTTGGATTTTTTCTAAATACCAAATCGAAAGAGCGTAAAAAGCTCCTCTTTTTACCTTCTCTCGATCAGACACTTAGAAAAAAAAACGGGAAAAAAAAAATAAAAAATTTGGATTTTTTTTCCAAGTACCGAATCGAAAGAGGGTAAAAAGCACCTCTTTTTACCTTCTCTCGATCAGACACTTAGAAAAAAAACGGGGAAAAAAAAATAAAAAATTTGATTTTTTCTAAGTACCAAATCGAAAGAGGGTAAAAAGCACCTCTTTTTACTGTCTCTCGACAGACACTTAGAAAAAAAACGGAGAAAAAAAAAATAAAAATTTGGATTTTTTCTAAGTACCAAATCGAAAGAGGGTAAAAAGCACCTCTTTTTACCTTCTCTCGATCAAACACTTTAAAAAAAACGGAGGAAAAAAAAATAAAAAATTGGATTTTTTTTCCAAGTACCAAATCGAAAGAGGGTAAAAAGCACCTCTTTTTACCTTCTCTCGATCAGACACTTACAAAAAAAACGGGGAAAAAAAAATAAAAAATTTGATTTTTTCTAAGTACCAAATCGAAAGAGGGTAAAAAGCACCTCTTTTTACCTTCTCTCGACAGACACTCAGAAAAAAAACGGAGGAAAGAAAAAAAAATTGGATTTTTTCTAAGTACCAAATCGAAAGAGGGTAAAAAGCACATCTTTTTACCTTCTCTCGATCAGACACTTAGAAAAAAAACGGAAAAAATAAAATAAAAAATTTGATTTTTTCTAAGTACCAAATCGAAAGAGGGTAAAAAGCACCTCTTTTTACCTTCTCTCGACAGACACTTAGAAAAAAAACGGAGAAAAAAAAAAAAAATTGGGATTTTTTCTAAGTACCAAATCGAAAGAGGGTAAAAAGCACCTCTTTTTACCTTCTCTCGATCAGACACTTAGAAAAAAAACGGAGGAAAGAAAAAAAAAGTGGATTTTTTCTAAGTACCAAATCGAAAGAGGGTAAAAAGCACCTCTTTTTACCTTCTCTCGATCAGACACTTAGAAAAAAAACGGGAAAATTTTTTTAAAAAATGGATTTTTTATAAGTACCAAATCGAAAGAGGGTAAAAAGCACCTCTTTTTACCTTCTCTCGACAGACACTTAGAAAAAAAACGGAGAAAATAAAAACAAAAAATGTGGATTTTTTCTAAGTACCAAATCGAAAGAGGGTAAAAAGCACCTCTTTTTACCTTCTCTCGATCAGACACTTAAAAAAAAACGGAGGAAATAAAAAAAAAAATTGGGATTTTTTCTAAGTACCAAATCGAAAGAGGGTAAAAAGCACCTCTTTTTACCTTCTCTCGATCAGACACTTAGAAAAAAACGGAGAAAATAAAAAATAAAAATTGGGATTTTTTCTAAGTACCAAATCGAAAGAGGGTAAAAAGCATTTCTTTTTACCTTCTCTCGATCACACACTTAGAAAAAAAACGGAGAAAAAAAATAATAAATAAATTTGGAATTTTTTCTAAGTACCAATTTGAAAGAGGGTAAAAAGCACCTCTTTTTACCTTCTCTCGATCAGACACTTAGAAAAAAAACGGGAAAAAAATAGATAAATAAATTTGGAATTTTTTCTAAGTACCAATTTGAAAGAGGGTAAAAAGCACCTCTTTTTACCTTCTCTCGATCAGACACTTAGAAAAAAAACGGGAAAAAAATAATAATAATTTGGATTTTTTCTAAATACCAAATCGAAAGAGCGTAAAAAGCACCTCTTTTTACCTTCTCTCGATCAGACACTTAGAAAAAAAAACGGGAAAAAAAAATAAAGAATTTGGATTTTTTTTCCAAGTACCAAATCGAAAGAGGGTAAAAAGCACCTCTTTTTACCTTCTCTTGATCAGACACTTAGAAAAAAAACGGGAACATTTTTTTAAAAATTTGATTTTTTCTAAGTACCAAATCGAAAGAGGGTAAAAAGCACCTCTTTTTACTGTCTCTCGACAGACACTTAGAAAAAAAACGGAGAAAAAAAAAAAAAAAATTGGGATTTTTTCTAAGTACCAAATCGAAAGAGGGTAAAAAGCACCTCTTTTTACCTTCTCTCGATCAAACACTTAAAAAAAAAACGGAGGAAAAAAAAATAAAAAATTGGATTTTTTTTCCAAGTACCAAATCGAAAGAGGGTAAAAAGCACCTCTTTTTACCTTCTCTCGATCAGACACTTAGAAAAAAAACGGGGAAAAAAAAATAAAAAATTTGATTTTTTCTAAGTACCAAATCGAAAGAGGGTAAAAAGCACCTCTTTTTACCTTCTCTCGACAGACACTTAGAAAAAAAACGGAGGAAAGAAAAAAAAATTGGATTTTTTCTAAGTACCAAATCGAAAGAGGGTAAAAAGCACGTCTTTTTACCTTCTCTCGATCAGACACTTAGAAAAAAAACGGAAAAAATAAAATAAAAAATTTGATTTTTTCTAAGTACCAAATCGAAAGAGGGTAAAAAGCACCTCTTTTTACCTTCTCTCGACAGACACTTAGAAAAAAAACGGAGAAAAAAAAAAAAAAATTGGGATTTTTTCTAAGTACCAAATCGAAAGAGGGTAAAAAGCACCTCTTTTTACCTTTTCTCGATCAGACACTTAGAAAAAAACCGGAGGAAAGAAATAAAATGTGGATTTTTTCTAAGTACCAAATCGAAAGAGGGTAAAAAGCACCTCTTTTTACCTTCTCTCGATCAGACACTTAGAAAAAAAACGGGAAAATTTTTTTAAAAAATGGATTTTTTCTAAGTACCAAATCGAAAGAGGGTAAAAAGCACCTCTTTTTACCTTCTCTCGACAGACACTTAGAAAAAAAAACGGAGAAAATAAAAACAAAAAATGTGGATTTTTTCTAAGTACCAAATCGAAAGAGGGTAAAAAGCACCTCTTTTTACCTTCTCTCGATCAGACACTTAGAAAAAAACGGAGGAAATAAAAAAAAAAAATTGGGATTTTTTCTAAGTACCAAATCGAAAGAGGGTAAAAAGCACCTCTTTTTACCTTCTCTCGATCAGACACTTAGAAAAAAACGGAGAAAATAAAAAATAAAAATTGGGATTTTTTCTAAGTACCAAATCGAAAGAGGGTAAAAAGCATCTCTTTTTACCTTCTCTCGATCACACACTTAGAAAAAAAACGGAGAAAAAAATAAATAAATTTGGAATTTTTTCTAAGTACCAATTTGAAAGAGGGTAAAAAGCACCTCTTTTTACCTTCTCTCGATCAGACACTTAGAAAAAAAACGGGAAAAAAATAATAATTTGGATTTTTTCTAAATACCAAATCGAAAGAGCGTAAAAAGCACCTCTTTTTACCTTCTCTCGATCAGACACTTAGAAAAAAAACGGAGAAAAAAAAAATAAAAAATTTGGATTTTTTTCTAAGTACCAATTTGAAAGAGGGTAAAAAGCACCACTTTTTACCTTCTCTCGATCAGACACTTAGAAAAAAAACGGGGACATTTTTGTTATTTTTTTTAATTTTTTCTAAGTACCAAATCGAAAGAGGGTAAAAAGCACCTCTTTTTACCTTCTCTCGATCAGACACTTAGAACCCTATCCCTAACCCTTGAAAGACTTGTTTCAAAACACATTGTAAATAGGTGTCAGAGGGAGATCAAAGCAAATATCTTATTGCTTTGATGCTGATGGTGCTAGCCCCGCCCCCTCCCAGCTTATAACCTCCTCCATTCCTGAATCAGGCACATCTCCCTCTCAGCGCTCGATGCGAGGACATCGCACTGTAGACAAATCATGGAGATGCCACAGCCAACCTGATGAGGCCTAGGGGGCCGAAACGCGTAGTTGGACAGCCACAATAGTTTCTGCGCTTGTGTTTGCCACCGCATTCTCATTCGGGGTCTCTGGGGGGTTTTGCGTTTGGCGTGGGCGTCGCCTGACGGGTTGTAGACGGACAGTGCACACCCTTTGCCCCTCCCCCTTCCCCTAACCCTAACCCTAACCACAAACCTAACCCTAACCCTAACCCTAACCCTAACTGGCTCAGCCAGCCTGACGAGGTCTCAAAGACCGAAACGTGCGTCGCTGGATATCTATCCAACATGTGTTTGACACTGCATTTGACGCCGACTCGGATTACTTTCTTTCAGGGTCCTCGGAGGGTCTTGCGTTTGGTGTGGGCGTTGCCTAGGCAGGTTGTAGATGGACCGTGCCATTCCCCTACCCCCCACTCCCTCCGTCTAAACCTAACCTGCCTGTGTCTCCAACCTGCTGTCGGGTGACGTCCTGCCTTCGCGAGCCCACTGGGGACCTTGTCGGTGAGTAGTACGTTTCATTGTTTGAGTGTGGTGAGGGGCTACAAGTCAGAAAATTGTTTGACTTTATTCAAACACATTAGATCAGGAGTTAGAGGTACATTAAAAGCAAACATTTTTGTGCTTTGATCAAACACCCCGATATTCAACGGGGTGTTTGTTCCCTATGTGATGCACATAATATGTCAATTTGACACATCACATAGGAAGGAGTGCATTTTGAGGGTCTACAGACTCCACCGCAGCGGAGAGCATGGAAGCCCCGCCCCCTGCAGCGCTCATATAAATCCTCCTCCTGCCTGGACGGCTCATTCCCTCTCCAGCAGTCGATGAGAAGACATACTGCTGTGGAGAAACATAGGGAAGCCGATAGCCATGGGGACTAGAAGCGCCCCTACCTACTAGGGAACTAGAAGAGTCCCAGCAGGTATGGCTCAGCCAGCCTAACGAGGTCTCAAAGACAAACGCGCGTCGCTGGATATCTATCCAACATGTGTTTGACACTGCATTTGCCGCCGACTCGGATTGCTTTCTATCAGGGTCCTCGGAGGGTCTTGCGTTTGGTGTGGGCGTTGCCTAGGCAGGTTGTAAATGGACCGTGCCATTCCCCTACCCCCCACTCCCTCCTTCTAAACCTAACCCTAACCCTAACCCTAACCCTAACCCTAACCCTAACCCTAACCCTAACCCTAACCCTAATGGTTGGTGAACCCCCATAACTGCAAGGTTTTCCAGCCGTTGTGCCGTGGCGGCAGACACACACAGAATTGTGTGTATGTTATTCGTTGTCAGCAATGTGGGTGTATGTACGTGGGCAAGACGGGCAATACCTTAGCCAGGAGATTCGCCCAGCACAAATACAACATTGTTAGACAAAAAAATACCAACACTCCCCTGGTTCAGCATTTCCTCCTGCACGGATGGTCTTCTGTCCGGGTGACGGTCGTAGAGACGGATCCCAAATGGAGCCTCGCCCAGCGTCACAGGGCGGAGCTCCTTTGGATCACCAAATTGGGCACCAGACATCCGGGGGGCCTAAATGAGGTGTGAGTGTCAGTCCGTTGGATTGTAGATGGACAGTGCACATCCCCTGCTCCTAACCCTAACCCTAACCCTACCCCAACCCTAACCCTAACGCTAACCCTAACCCCAACCCTAACCCTAACCCTAAATCCTTACCATAAACCTAACCCTAACCCTAACCCTAACCCTAAATCCTTACCATAAACCTAACCCTAACCCTAACCCTAACCCTCTTTTTAAAACATGAGTTGTATTCATGTGGTACACCAATATGTTTCTCTCTCACTCACTCACACACACACACACACACACGCACACGCACGCACGCACGCACACACACACACACACACGCACACGCACACGCACACACACGCACATTCATTTCACCAATTCAGGCTCATTAATACAGAAAGGTTGACTGTTTGAATTGCTAAATCACAGTCAGACTACGTTGCCCTCTTGCATCTCAAACTTGCTTTTTGTTCCTTTTAATCACCCCCATTTCTCCTTATTTCCTCTTCTTTCTTTGTGAGATCTGCTAACTTAGAGGTATGCAATCTAAATAGTGCTCTGATGGATTGGCTGTCTTCCACAAGCGAGAAGATTAGCCCAAGGGCAAAAGCACTCCTGCTTCCCGAGTGGCAGACTGAAGATGAATAAGTGTTTATTAAACCCACACAGAATGGCTTCTTTCCCACACCATTATGGGTGGAAAAAAAGTCCACGCTAGCCACCACTCTTGCATGAGGGCATCAGACTCCTGCAGCCGATAAACCAACAGCTGAATGAAACGAGACAATGCAGATTTCTTGTTGACTAAATAACGAAATAAAAAGTAACTTTTTACTATGCAAATTTGTTAGAATAATAATGTATAAATTATCACACAACTCTTATGCTTCAAGGCCGTTGCTATAGTTATTATCTATTGTGCTCAAGTTGTACTTGTCTATCTGTGCAAAGGCACACAACTTGTAATCTTCCACAGCATATGAGGGGTGGTCTCGCCGCTAATGTTTTCTTTGGGACGGACTTCAAGGACTTCAACGAAGATAAGACGACAGCACGCAGACGAAGGCGAAATCACAAGGCCCCCAGCACATTCCGTCACGTATTGTGCGTACTGGAGCGGCTTTGCATGATATGTGTGACCACTCCCTTTAGGAGTATGCTGTGTGATTGTGCAATATTATAACAGTGACTAGGCAGTATACTGTGTGATTGTGCAATATTATAACAGTGACTAGGTAGTATGCTGTGTGATTGTGCAATATTATAACAGTGACTAGGTAGTATGCTGTGTGATTGTGCAATATTATAACAGTGACTAGGCAGTATACTGTGTGATTGTGCAATATTATAACAGTGACTAGGTAGTATGCTGTGTGATTGTGCAATATTATAACAGTGACTAGGTAGTATGCTGTGTGATTGTGCAATATTATAACAGTGACTAGGTAGTATGCTCTGGGATTGTGCAATATTATAACAGTGACTAGGTAGTATACTGTGTGATTGTGCAATATTATAACAGTGACTAGGTAGTATACTGTGTGATTGTGCAATATTATAACAGTGACTAGGCAGTATGCTGTGTGATTGTGCAATATTATAACAGTGACTAGGTAGTATGCTGTGTGATTGTGCAATATTATAACAGTGACTAGGTAGTATGCTGTGTGATTGTGCAATATTATAACAGTGACTAGGCAGTATACTGTGTGATTGTGCAATATTATAACAGTGACTAGGTAGTATGCTGTGTGACTGTGCAATATTATAACAGTGACTAGGTAGTATGCTGTGTGACTGTGCAATATTATAACAGTGACTAGGTAGTATGCTGTGTGATTGTGCAATATTATAACAGTGACTAGGTAGTATACTGTGTGATTGTGCAATATTATAACAGTGACTAGGCAGTATACTGTGTGATTGTGCAATATTATAACAGTGACTAGGTAGTATACTGTGTGATTGTGCAATATTATAACAGTGACTAGGTAGTATGCTGTGTGATTGTGCAATATTATAACAGTGACTAGGTAGTATGCTGTGTGATTGTGCAATATTATAACAGTGACTAGGTAGTATGCTGTGTGATTGTGCAATATTATAACAGTGACTAGGTAGTATACTGTGTGATTGTGCAACATTATAACAGTGACTAGGTAGTATGCTGTGTGATTGTGCAATATTATAACAGTGCCTAGGTAGTATGCTGTGTGATTGTGCAATATTATAACAGTGACTAGGTAGTATACTGTGTGATTGTGCAATATTATAACAGTGACTAGGTAGTATGCTCTGTGATTGTGCAATATTATAACAGTGACTAGGCAGTATACTGTGTGATTGTGCAATATTATAACAGTGACTAGGTAGTATGCTCTGTGATTGTGCAATATTATAACAGTGACTAGGTAGTATGCTGTGTGATTGTGCAATATTATAACAGTGACTAAGTAGTATGCTGTGTGATTGTGCAATATTATAACAGTGACTAGGTAGTATGCTGTGTGATTGTGCAATATTATAACAGTGACTAGGTAGTATGCTGTGTGATTGTGCAATATTATAACAGTGACTAGGTAGTATACTGTGTGATTGTGCAACATTATAACAGTGACTAGGTAGTATGCTGTGTGATTGTGCAATATTATAACAGTGCCTAGGTAGTATGCTGTGTGATTGTGCAATATTATAACAGTGACTAGGTAGTATACTGTGTGATTGTGCAATATTATAACAGTGACTAGGTAGTATGCTCTGCGATTGTGCAATATTATAACAGTGACTAGGCAGTATACTGTGTGATTGTGCAATATTATAACAGTGACTAGGTAGTATGCTCTGTGATTGTGCAATATTATAACAGTGACTAGGTAGTATGCTGTGTGATTGTGCAATATTATAACAGTGACTAAGTAGTATGCTGTGTGATTGTGCAATATTATAACAGTGACTAGGTAGTATGCTGTGTGATTGTGCAATATTATAACAGTGACTAGGTAGTATGCTGTGTGATTGTGCAATATTATAACAGTGACTAGGTAGTATACTGTGTGATTGTGCAATATTATAACAGTGACTAGGTAGTATGCTGTGTGATTGTGCAATATTATAACAGTGACTAAGTAGTATGCTGTGTGATTGTGCAATATTATAACAGTGACTAGGTAGTATGCTGTGTGATTGTGCAATATTATAACAGTGACTAGGTAGTATGCTGTGTGATTGTGCAATATTATAACAGTGACTAGGTAGTATACTGTGTGATTGTGCAATATTATAACAGTGACTAGGTAGTATGCTGTGTGATTGTGCAATATTATAACAGTGACTAGGTAGTATGCTGTGTGATTGTGCAATATTATAACAGTGACTAGGTAGTATACTGTGTGATTGTGTTTCTCGTAGTATTTGTAGTTTGTTGTAGTTATAGTACTAGTAGTTTTAGTAGTGACTTGGAATAGTGTAGTTGCAGTTTATTGTAGTTGTAGTGATTATCATTTGTTGAAGTTTTAGTAGTTGCAAGATTGTAATTGTAGTTGTAGTAGTGTACTTGTAGTTTCTTGTAGTTTACTTGGATTTTATGTAGCACTAACACTTACCTGACATCCTTCCTGACACAGCCCTGGTCGGAGATCGAACTCGCACCCTCTGCCCCAAAAGGCGCAAGTGTGTAGTAATACTAAGTGTGTACTAACTGTGTACTAAGTGTGTACCAGGGATTTCTGAAATGTTGGGTGGATTCTGCTTTTGTCCTCCCTGGTGAATGACAGGGCGAATGAAAAGGCTGCGGCAAAGTTTGTTCATATAAACCAGCCTGTGTTTCATTCAATGGGGTTAGGGTTAGGCTAATCCTAACCCTAACCCTAACCCCGGATTCAAACGTAATACGGAACAAAGTGTGTCACTTTCAGCCTCAATACAGCATTTAGATTTATGTTTCTAAAAATGGCACAATTCCCTTTTGAAAGGAGAGTAAGACTAAGAATGGCAGCTAGCTGGCAGGAGCTCTGCTTCAAGATGCTACGTCTTTGTGTCTGGTGTCTGCTTCAAGATGCTACGTCTTTGTGTCTGGTGTCTGCTTCAAGATGCTACGTCTTTGTGTCTGGTGTCTGCTTCAAGATGCTATGTCTTTGCGTCTGGTGTCTGCTTCAAGATGCTACGTCTTTGTGTCTGGTGTCTGCTTCAAGATGCTACGTCTTTGTGTCTGGTGTCTGCTTCAAGATGCTACGTCTTTGCGTCTGGTGTCTGCTTCAAGATGCTACGTCTTTGTGTCTGGTGTCTGCTTCAAGATGCTACGTCTTTGTGTCTGGTGTCTGCTTCAAGATGCTACGTGTCATGTCGTAAGGCTGAGAGGACTTCGTATTTCAGCCAAAACCAATAAACTCACATTTCTTGTAGGATTACACTTGAGCAGTTTCATTTAGGTGTACCCCAATAACAGGAATGCATTTAGGTGTTCTCCAATAACAGGAATGCATTTAGGTGTACCCCAATAACAGGAATGCATTTAGGTGTTCTCCAATAACAGGAATGCATTTAGGTGTACCCCAATAACAGGAATGCATTTAGGTGTTCTCCAATAACAGGAATGCATTTAGGTGTACCCCAATAACAGGAATGCATTTAGGTGTTCTCCAATAACAGGAATGCATTTAGGTGTACTCCAATAACAGGAATGCATTTAGGTGTACCCCAATAACAGGCATGCATTTAGGTGTACCCCAATAACAGGAATGCATTTAGGTGTACCCCAATAACAGGAATGCATTTAGGTGTACCCCAATAACAGGAATGCATTTAGGTGTACCCCAATAACAGGAATGCATATTCATTGAAGAGAGGGTAATGAAAGCAAGACAAGAAAACAGATATGCCACTTTTGATTTTTACTTAAGCAAGCTGAAAACAGATTGACAGCTGGAAATGACGGACACATAAATTTATGGAATATTTGAGGAATGAAACAAATACAAAATATGTGGTGCAATCTCTGGATATTATATGGAAGCTCTCAGAATGACCAACAGTGTCAGACAGAAACTGAATCAGAATTTCCACCGGAACTCAATAAAAACTTCCATTATGTTGGTTGCTGCAGTCCTCTCCAAATGCAGCCTGAGGATCCTTGTACTTCAAAGTACTTCCACTATGTATTTCTACTTTAAAGTATTTCCATGTGACCACCATGTATTTGTACTTCCAAGTACTTCCATGTGACCACCATGTATTTGTACTTCCATGTGGCCAGTATGTATTTGTACTTCCAAGTACTTCCATGTGACCACCATGTATTTGTACTTCCATGTGACCACCATGTATTTGTACTTCCATGTGACCACCATGCATTTGTACTTCCAAGTACTTCCATGTGACCAGTATGTATTTGTACTTCCATGTGACCAGTATGTATTTGTACTTCCATGTGACCACCATGTATTTGTACTTCCAAGTACTTCCATGTGACCACTTTGTATTTGTACTTCCATGTGGCCAGTATGTATTTGTACTTCCAAGTACTTCCATGTGACCACCATGTATTTGTACTTCCATGTGACCACCATGTATTTGTACTTCCAAGTACTTCCATGTGACCACCATGTATTTGTACTTCCAAGTACTTCCATGTGACCACTTTGTATTTGTACTTCCATGTGGCCAGTATGTATTTGTACTTCCAAGTACTTCCATGTGACCACCATGTATTTGTACTTCCATGTGACCACCATGTATTTGTACTTCCAAGTACTTCCATGTGACCACCATGTATTTGTACTTCCAAGTACTTCCATGTGACCACCATGTATTTGTACTTCCAAGTACTTCCATGTGACCACCATGTATTTGTACTTCCAAGTACTTCCATGTGACCACCATGTATTTGTACTTCCAAGTACTTCCATGTGACCACTATGTATTTGTACTTCCAAGTACTTCCATGTGACCACTATGTATTTGTACTTCCATGTGACCACTATGTATTTGTACTTCCATGTGACCACCATGTATTTGTACTTCCAAGTACTTCCATGTGACCACTATGTATTTGTACTTCCAAGTACTTCCATGTGACCACCATGTATTTGTACTTCCAAGTACTTCCATGTGACCACTATGTATTTGTACTTCCAAGTACTTCCATGTGACCACTATGTATTTGTACTTCCATGTGACCAGTATGTATTTGTACTTCCAAGTACTTCCATGTGACCACTATGTATTTGTACTTCCAAGTACTTCCATGTGACCACTATGTATTTGTACTTCCATGTGGCCAGTATGTATTTGTACTTCCAAGTACTTCCATGTGACCACCATGTATTTGTACTTCCATGTGACCAGTATGTATTTGTACTTCCAAGTACTTCCATGTGACCATTATGTATTTGTACTTCCAAGTACTTCCATGTGACCACTATGTATTTGTACTTCCAAGTACTTCCATGTGACCATTATGTATTTGTACTTCCAAGTACTTCCATGTGACCACCATGTATTTGTACTTCCAAGTACTTCCATGTGTCCACCATGTATTTGTACTTCCAAGTACTTCCATGTGACCACCATGTATTTGTACTTCCAAGTACTTCCATGTGACCATTATGTATTTGTACTTCCAAGTACTTCCATGTGACCACCATGTATTTGTACTTCCAAGTACTTCCATGTGACCACCATGTATTTGTACTTCCAAGTACTTCCATGTGACCACCATGTATTTGTACTTCCAAGTACTTCCATGTGACCACTATGTATTTGTACTTCTAAGTACTTCCATGTGACCATTATGTATTTGTACTTCCAAGTACTTCCATGTGACCACCATGTATTTGTACTTCCAAGTACTTCCATGTGACCACCATGTATTTGTACTTCCAAGTACTTCCATGTGACCACCATGTATTTGTACTTCCATGTGACCACCATGTATTTGTACTTCCATGTGACCACCATGTATTTGTACTTCCAGGTGACCACCATGTATTTGTACTTCCATGTGACCACCATGTATTTGTACTTCCATGTGACCACCATGTATTTGTACTTCCAGGTGACCACCATGTATTTGTACTTCCATGTGACCACCATGTATTTGTACTTCCAAGTACTTCTATGTGACCACTATGTATTTGTACTTCCATGTGGCCAGTATGTATTTGTACTTCCAAGTACTTCCATGTGACCACCATGTATTTGTACTTCCATGTGACCACCATGTATTTGTACTTCCAAGTACTTCCATGTGACCACCATGTATTTGTACTTCCAAGTACTTCCATGTGACCACCATGTATTTGTACTTCCAAGTACTTCCATGTGACCACCATGTATTTGTACTTCCAAGTACTTCCATGTGACCACTATGTATTTGTACTTCCAAGTACTTCCATGTGACCACCATGTATTTGTACTTCCAAGTACTTCCATGTGACCACTATGTATTTGTACTTCCATGTGACCAGTATGTATTTGTACTTCCAAGTACTTCCATGTGACCATTATGTATTTGTACTTCCAAGTACTTCCATGTGACCACTATGTATTTGTACTTCCATGTGACCAGTATGTATTTGTACTTCCAAGTACTTCCATGTGACCATTATGTATTTGTACTTCCAAGTACTTCCATGTGACCACCATGTATTTGTACTTCCAAGTACTTCCATGTGACCACCATGTATTTGTACTTCCAAGTACTTCCATGTGACCACTATGTATTTGTACTTCGAAGTACTTCCATGTGACCATTATGTATTTGTACTTCCAAGTACTTCCATGTGACCACCATGTATTTGTACTTCCAAGTACTTCCATGTGACCACCATGTATTTGTACTTCCAAGTACTTCCATGTGACCACCATGTATTTGTACTTCCATGTGACCACCATGTATTTGTACTTCCATGTGACCACCATGTATTTGTACTTCCATGTGACCACCATGTATTTGTACTTCCATGTGACCACCATGTATTTGTACTTTCATGTGACCACCATGTATTTGTACTTCCATGTGACCACCATGTATTTGTACTTCCATGTGACCACCATGTATTTGTACTTTCATGTGACCACCATGTATTTGTACTTCCATGTGACCACCATGTATTTGTACTTTCATGTGACCACCATGTATTTGTACTTCCATGTGACCACCATGTATTTGTACTTTCATGTGACCACCATGTATTTGTACTTTCATGTGACCACCATGTATTTGTACTTTCATGTGACCACCATGTATTTGTACTTCCATGTGACATTGTGTCGTGGTGGTAAATATTAAAATGTCAATAATAAAAGCAACACGTCACCTGCCAGAAAATCAAACAGCAACTTTTAATACAACACTGAATCCTTATAAGGCATGAGTTGTTACAGTTGTATTTAAATGGTTTTTGTTTTTTTTGTGGTGGTAAGGTAAAGGTGGGGGTGGGGGGGTTGCGCTTGGTTATTTAAAAAGCAATGTGCACATTGGGTTAGATGGAGCATTATGTACAGCACCTGCAAATCTTTTTTTGTCTACAACTCAGATTGAGTTATTTTTTTGGCAGGGTGGTTCACCTCAAGAGAAAAACATAAAAAAGCATAAACAAACATTCAAGCTTTTTCGGTATTTGTGCTGCCAGTGCATTTTTTTTGGTAAAGACACACCACCAAGTACACGGCATCACTAACAGGCTTCTTATCCAGCTAACCTTAACCCTATCCCGTATCATCATTGAAATGACTTTAACCCTAACCCTAACCCTAACCCTAGCCCTAATGACATGTACAGATGTCTATTTTCCAACACAGGAACTTAAAGATCAGGGGCCTCAAGGATTAAGACTTTTATGGATTTCCTCCTTTAAAATGCTGTACACTCAAATCCAAAAAGCGGCCCCAGGTGTATTAGGAGTGCGTGCACACAAAAACCTGGACTGTGCCCTTTTTCACATCAAAGTTGAGATGTCTCAAGGGTGAACTAAATGTGGAAATGTGACACACACCTGATGCTTGGTAAGAAATGTCAAACAATGACTCCTCAGAATGATGGATGTGCACACCAGAGACATATGAACAATTGGCACACCTCCGTATGTGAAATTACACCAATAAATATAAAAACTCAGGCAAAAAAAACCCTGAAATGATGGACATGTTAGCCAGGTGTACCAAGTTCCTGCACAAGGCAGCTGAACAGGCCAACTTTAAAGCAACAGGGTTAGGGTTAGGGTTAGGGTTAGGGTTAACCCAATGTAATGGGAGTTATTGACTGCTGGCCATCACATGATCAATATGTATACGCCAACAGAAAATATTGTCATTGGATCCATTTTACAGATCCCCGCAACCCTCTAAGGGACAAGCGGTAGAAAATGGATTGATGGATTCTACAGATCATATGTGGTTAGAGTGCCATCTCCAGTTTGGGTAGGAGATCTTGTCCCAAGTGGAGGAGTTCAAGTACCTCTGAGTCTTGTTCACGAGTGAGGGAAGAGTGGATGGTGAGATCGACAGGCAGATCGGTGCGGCGTCTTCAGTAATGCGGACGCTGTATAGATCCGTTGTGGTGAAGAAGGAGCTGAGCCGGAAGGCAAAGCTCTCAATTTAGCGGTCGATCTACGTTCCCATCCTCACCTATGGTCATGAGCTTTGGGTTATGACTGAAAGGACAAGATCACGGGTACAAGATCTACGTTCCTATCCTCACCTATGGTCATGATCTTTGGGTTATGACCGAAAGGACAAGATCACGGGTACAAGATCTACTTTCCTATCCTCACCTATGGTCATGATATTTGGGTTATGACCGAAAGGACAAGATCACGGGTACAAGCGGCCCAAATGAGTTTCCTCCGCCGGGTGGCGGGTCTCTCCCTTAGAGATAGGGTGAGAAGCTCTGTCATCCGGGAGGAGCTCAAAGTAAAGCCGCTGCTCCTCCACATGGAGAGGAGCCAGATGAGGTGGTTCGGGCATCTGGTCAGGATGCCACCGGAACGCCTCCCTAGGGAGGTGTTTAGGGCACGTCCGACCGGTAGGAGGCCACGGGGAAGACCCAGGACACGTTGGGAAGACTGTCTCCCAACTGGCCTGGGAACACCTCGGGATCCCCCGGGAGGAGCTGGACAAAGTGGCTGGGGAGAGGGAAGTCTGGGTTTCTCTGCTTAGGCTGCTTCCCCCGCGACCTGTCCTCAGATAAGCGGAAGAAGATGGATGGATGCATGTGGTGCACGCCAACATGTGTGCTCACTTCCACGTTGACAAAAGAAATGTGCACACTTGAATACATCGGAATGTTTTTGGTATGTTTTCTGGATTTAAGTGTACAAAACTTTTTAGTAAGAAATCCATGCAAGTCTTAATAAATGAGACCCCTGGCATTTAAGAAATACATTTCTGACCCGGGTAACATCTTGTCTGAGTGAAACAGCATCTTTGTTGAAGTCCAATTGTTGGCATCTCTAAGGATCCCACATCTTTGTGGGCTTTGGACGTCCGAGCTGGCACTCAGGCGTCCGCTTGTTTGTGGCCTGAAATGAATAGCCTGAAAATAATTATTATCAAGAACATTCTGGCTTCATTCTGGGGTCTCGCCAGGGTCTGATGTCGCTAGCCTTTTGTGTGCAGCAATACAGGAAGTGGAAAAAACCCTATTTGTGACTGATGTGATAACAAGAATAGGATTAAATACGATCTGCTTCTTCCTTTCCTGTTCAGACATGGACATGTGACCTGTGACAAACAAGGAATGTCAATGTAAGCCTCTGTGCATGTTTGAAGACACCCAACTAAACGCAGAAAAAGTACCTTGACCTCACGAGATGGCTCTTTTTTTTTACAAGCCCGAGAAATTTAGAGAGGTGGGCTGTTAGCTGAAAACGCCTCTTGGAGTAACACACGCCATGTTTAAGATAGACTGCGGCTGTTTCTTTCATCTTCATTTCAATCACTTGGAAAATAGAGGGAAGACAATAGAATAAGAATGTTTGCAAAGGACATTTTTAAGTGGGATTTTGAGTTGGCGAACCCGAACCCGAGCAAATGAACGTCGGCGCATACATTTGTGAAACTTTACAGAATCCTAAGCACCGTGTAGCTGTGAACCTAATGCTAATGCTAACCAGTAAAGCTAAATGAATTGGATGGAGGTGTGTTGTCAAGACATTCATTCTTTAATTGTTGTTATTGACATCTAAATGGACTCACCAGACCCTCATCCTATGTAACCATGTTACACTCCCCCATATAGCATCAGCAGGATTTGAATAAATGACCCCTAGATTAAAAAAAGAAAGACTTTGAGTGGCAGTGGAAGTGCAAAGCACACAGATTACAGGACTTCTTTTACCCGGGTAAAAAGGTTCTTAGTTGTTAGTGATGATGTTGGTGGGGAAAAATTGGAACGGCAAAGCATAACATGACATCATCCAATGCACATTGACTTATTTCCACCCTTCACTCATTCTCGGGATAGTTTTGAAAGCAAAAAAACAGGTTCTCATGTTATGTTTGTGTTGGTCCCTCAAGAGTTGGACCTTACATATCAAAATGACTTTTGTCTTTGCAAGCCAGGGGCCTTAAGTGTTTCCTATGAGTCCCCCTGCTGTCATTGACTTTGCCAAAAGCAAGGCAGGTATAACAAAAGTTTACTTCCAGCGAGTTCAGCATCTCAACACAGCCCCATGGTCTGGAAGTCAACCGATTTGTCGTCATGATACAAACGCCAAAGGAAACCCACTCAAGAGACGTTGACTGTAGACCATGTCAAGATTATCCATACATCCTTGAGCCTCTTTTCAGCCTTGAACCTCTCCTGAGCACAAAGCTAGCTTGCTAGCTGCACAGCTGGGCCAGCTCAGGTTGAGGGGAGGCATTTGGGAGCTTGGAGTTAAAGATCTGGAGGGCCTCCTTGATGCGTGCCACCTCACCAGCTGACAACTTGAGTCGATGCCGCAGCAGACAAGAAAAAAGGTCGAGCGACTGAGGTGCTGGTGGCGTTAACCTATTAATGCGATCCCTCATCTCCAACAACATCAAGAAGGCAGCTTCCTGTGTACCTTGCGTATATGGGTAGTCCAACTGGAGGATTAAATCCTTGATACCCTCAGGGTCAAAGTGCATGCTGTATCCAAACACTTTCAGTGTGTTGATCTTCATATAGCCCAGGTTGGATGTCTGATCCTCCATGTCCAAAGGTTCATAGAAGAGTGTTTCATTCACTGTTGGATCACCTGTGACGATACGGCTTCGCAGGTAGATGTGGACCGTTTCAAAGAAGGACTTCCACCGGTTCCCCAGCGACAATGTCCAGTTGTAGCATTGTGCAGCCGCTGCAGAGTCCAGTCGAGTTCTCTCCCAGTCGGGGAAGTCCGGCCGGTTCACTGGCATGAACCAACTCTCCGAGTGACTCCCCCCAAAAGGGTTCACGTAAATTGCAGGCACGGGTTCCAATGTTGAGTTCTTAGTTGAGCAGATCTGGAAAGTAATGGCCATCAGCATGTGGATGAGATTGGATTTGTTTTTATTACTCTTGAGCGTGAGCAGCATCCTCTTTCTCCAGGCAGGATTGAACCAACTTCCCAGGCGTACATCATTGCTGATGTAGATGGCATGGACCTCTATCCTGCTGTCCAGCTGCTGAAGCAGGTACTTTGCCTGGAGAAAGATAAAACACTTTCAACTTCTCCAGGCCAACAAGAAGAGACACACACACGTGGACCAACAATGGCCCACAGCTTCTCAGAGTATCTTAAAGCTTGTGAAAATACATGATTACCTCCTCTTTATTAACATTTGCTAGCACCACGAATCGCAACGTCAACAAGTATCGGCACTTTGCTACACTAAAGCAAGAGGCAACAAAACAGAATGATGGACTACTCAGTGGCCTAGTGGTTAGAGTGTCCGCCCTGAGATCGGTTGGTTGTGAGTTCAAACCCCGGCCGAGTCATACCAAAAACTATAAAAATGGGAGCCATTACCTCCCTGCTTGGCACTCAGCATCAAGGGTTGGAATTGGGGGTTAAGTCACCAAAAATGATTCCCGGGTGCGGCACCGCTGCTGCCCACTGCTGCTCACTGCTCCCCTCACCTCCCAGGGGGTGAACAAGGGGATGGGTCAAATGCAGAGGAAAAATGTCACCACAGTGTGTGTGTGACAATCATTGCTACTTTAACTTGAACTTTACAGATGACGATTGACAATAAAAGAGTACTTTTGCTAAAACTGAGTCTCGTTGATGCCACCAGGCCATAACTGGGTATTTACCCTCTTCAACTTTCAATGACAACAATTGGAATACAAAATAAAGTCAGTGCTTTAATTAAATCAGAGATGGTAAGCTACAATTGCATTTTTGCTACTAAATCTAATATATTCAATAATAGTTGTCTGTGTTTAGTGAAAAAGGTGCTCATGAAAAAAATGTTTTGGAAAAATCAGCATTTCATTAAAGCACTATTAAGCATGAACTATGCTAATGAGAAATCCATCCATCCATCCATTTCCTACCGCTTGTCCCTTTTGGGGTTGCGGGGGGTGCTGGAGCCTATCTCAGCTGCATTCGGGCGGAAGGCGGGGTACACCCTGGACAAGTCGCCACCTCATCACAGGGCCAACACAGATAGACAACATTCACACACTAGGGACCATTTAGTGTTGCCTATCAACCTATCCCCAGGTGCATGTCTTTGGAGGTGGGAAGGGCCTATCCCCAGGTGCATGTCTTTGGACGTGGGCGGAGCCTATCCCCAGGTGCATGTCTTTGGAGGTGGGAGGAAGCCGGAGTAGAACCCACACAGTCACGGGGAGAACATGCAAACTCCACACAGAAAGATCCCGAGCCCGGGATTGAACTCAGGACTACTCAGGACCTTCGTAATGTGAGGCACATGCACTAACCCCTGTGCCAACGTACTGCCCTAATCAGAAATGTTTGCCAAAATACCAATCATTGCATAATTATTGTACCACCATGTCAACATTTGTTGGCTTATTATCCTTTGGTGCACCCTAGTCAGTAGGTCAGTGCAGGGGTCAATATTAGTGTGTTGGGGTTAGATTTGGCTTCATCCGCACTTTAAAAGGTGAGAGAAGAACGCACTGCCGACCTGATAAGAGAAAGAGATGATAGAGTATTATCTGCTTACAGATGCACACTGCAGCTAGCCCTGGATAGTCCCACTCTTTAAAGCTTCAGCCAAATGCAGGATTCTCACAGGAATAAGGCACATCTACAACCTGAAGGACTGTATATAATATTATTGTGGCCTGGTCCACCTGAGTGTGAGAATGAAGGTCAGAAGCTCTTTTAACCTCAGCATCCGGCATGTCCAGATCCAGGTTCAAATAGTGGTCCAGGGACGAGGCGACGCTTGGTCGACAGGAACCGAGGTGTAAGAGGTTGCCGTGGTGGCAGGATCCACAGCGGGTGGCGTTGTCGGCGGCACACGTTGAACAGGAGATGGAAGAGGTGCCGACGACACAGGGAATGACACCCTGACAGGGGGGCTGGTCCACAGGACAGCTGCAGCTCTGGACTTCCTCCGAGAAGAAGCCCAGGACTCCATGCTCGTTGCAGTAGAGCAACGCCTGAGCCTGAGTCAACCAAAAGGCAAGCGGCCTGCAAAAAAGACATTATGTCAGCAAACATGGTATTATTCATCACTGTCACTTGGTACAGCTGCACAAGACACAAAGCAAATGCTGTTTGACAAACTCAGACACAACAAGCGCAAATATGTAGACCTCTTTCACCGGAACCCTGCAATAATATCTCACCACTGATGTGGCCAAGTGATACTTGACTCTGATCGCCAGCTTTTCTTTAGAGCTCAATGAACGCTAATTGAGCATTTCAAATGATCACATGTCTGCTAGTTTATTTGACCCCCCCTCTGATAATAATGCAAAGACATTCAGCAACCCTTCTTAAGAACACATTTTGTTCTTAGGCCCACTTACACAGTTCTTAAGGAGAATTTTGTATTCACCAATGTTTTCTTAGCTGGGATTTGTTCGTAGGTAAGAACAAAATCTGCGAGTGCTCCAGAGCACTCTTAGGGTGGCCTAGTTGTTCTTAAGTGTGACAAGTTCCCTTACTTGGGGACGGCGTGGCGCAGTTGGGAGAGTGATCGTGCCAGCAACCTGAGGGTTCAATCCCCACCCTAGACCAACCTAGTCACATCCATTGTGTCCTTGAGCAAGACACTTCCCCCTTGCTCCTGATGGGTCCTGGTTAGCGCCTTGCATGGCAGCTCCCGCCATCAGTGTGTGAATGTGTGTGTGAATGTGGAAATAGTGTCAAAGCGCTTTGAGTTCCTTGAAGGTAGAAAAGCGCTATACAAGTATAACCCATTTTACAATTTTTTTAACTTCTATTGTCTAATCTTACATTCATATCATAGATAGATAGATAGATAGATAGATAGATAGATAGATAGATAGATAGATAGATATAGATAAGACAGACAGACATATAGCAAAATGAGCATTATATAGACATTTCAAAATACCGCACGCACACACGCACACACACTGACCCACACGCACACACACTGACCCACACACACACACACAAGATGCCGCAGATGGTGCCCTGGGGAGGGAGCGCATATTTCACCACCATGTAGACCTATTTGCCCGAAGTGAGGAATATTTATTTAAACGCTGCAGTCCCCCCTTTCTTAAACTTACGTTTTGACATGTTGTATTTCCCCCACAGGATAATACGAATTTCTCTTCTGTAATAAGTTTGTGTTTTCTCCATGTGTTTGATGTTTGGCTTTTCCGCCGGAATTGTGCCCTTATATGGGGAATTAAGGGCGTTTACCTATGCAAATTACGGAATTAAGGGCGTTTACCTATGGATATTGGGGAAATAATGGCGCGTTTATATGCAAATTATGATAGACATGCACACGCTCACCATTTGGCATTTAGCAACGGGGACGGCGTGGCACGGTTGGGAGAGTGCCCGTGCCAGCAACCTGAGGGTTCCTGGTTCGATCCCCAGCTTCTACCAACCTAGTCACGTCCGTTGTGTCCTTGAGCAAGACACTTCACCCTTGCTCCTGATGGGTCATGGTTAGTGCCTTGCATGGTAGCTCCCGCCATCAGTGTGTGTGTGAATGTGGAAATAGTGTCAAAGCGCTTTGAGTACCTTGAAGGTAGAAAAGCGCTATACAAGTATACCATTTACCATAACTTAAGAAGAGCAGGTGGGAACAATCTGGCCGTTTAAGAACACATCATGAATCTGACTGTACTCCTCTTAGGAAATCACTTAGGAAGAAAGAGTAGAGGAAAAGTTAGGAACTTTTTGCTGAATGGGGCCCAAAGTGGGTATGAGCTGGTGGAAGGTGAGTAAGGAATAAACACACACTTGGGTGGTCAAATAGAAATATGCTGCCAGAAGCACCTGATGATGCAATGAAAGGAAGTAAACACCTACAAGTACTACTTCAGTTTGTGAAGGAACCAAGGCTTTTTCAATTGGTCAGGAAACCTCTACTCAAACAAAATGGTGGACCTTACACATTGTATTTTTCTAAGTCCAGGGAGGGTTTTCCACGTGTGCTTACTTTAGTGTTTACCTTCATATCTCAACTTCAGAACACTTGATCTTCTTTTGGTTGGTTTCACTTGTTTTAGTCCAATCACACGTCTGTAAATACTATTGTTTGGTTTTTGTCTGACACAGTTGAACACTTTGGGCCTCCAGTCAACCAAAAACCTTCAATCTAATTAGGAAAATTGATCTGAGATGACTTGAGTTGAGTTTGTGTTTATTTGGAACATGCATGCATACAACATGATACATCACACATGCATGCATACAACATGATACATCACACATGCATGCATACAACATGATACATCACACATGCATGCATACAACATGATACATCACACACGCATGCATACAACATGATACATCACACATGCATGCATACAACATGATACATCACACATGCATGCATACAACATGATACATCACACACGCATGCATACAACATGATACATCACACATGCATGCATACAACATGATACATCACACATGCATGCATACAACATGATACATCACACACGCATGCATACAACATGATACATCACACATGCATGCATACAACATGATGCATCACACATGCATGCATACAACATGATACATCACACATGCATGCATACAACATGATACATCACACATGCATGCATACAACATGATACATCACACATGCATGCATACAACATGATACATCACACATGCATGCATACAACATGATACATCACACATGCATGCATACAACATGATACATCACACATGCATGCATACAACATGATACATCACACACGCATGCATACAACATGATACATCACACATGCATGCATACAACATGATACATCACACATGCATGCATACAACATGATACATCACACATGCATGCATACAACATGATACATCACACATGCATGCATACAACATGATACATCACACATGCATGCATACAACATGATACATCACACATGCATGCATACAACATGATACATTACACATGCATGCATACAACATGATACATCACACATGCATGTATACAACATGATACATCACACATGCATGCATACAACATGATACATTACACATGCATGCATACAACATGATACATCACAATTTCCAGTTTCTCTATTCAACATGTCCAAAAAGAAGTAGGAAGAAGCAGAGCTTATTTAATCCTACCCCTTTTCCTTTACATAGCTGTTGCTAAAACTTTTGTTCACTTCCTGCTTTGTTGGCCAAGTATGTTTAATACAAAAATCATTTGATATGGTAGACTGTGCGCTTTGTTCCATTTCATCAAAAAAGTTAAACAACTACGAGCCAACGTTGTACCGTGGCAGCATGGTGTCAAATGTGGCTCCTGGCTGGACTCCTCAAACTGGACGCATCGTTTGCTGGACTGTGTGGCGGTGATGAGCAAACGAAGATTAGGGTCTGTAACTGGGAGCAAGGGGAAGAGTGGGCCAGACTGTGTGTGATGAGTTAGGGCCTGTAACTGGGAGCAAAGGGAAGGAGTGTGCCTGACTGAGTGTGATGGGTTATGGCCTGTAACTGGGAGCAGAGGGAAGGAGTGTGCCGGACTGTGTGTGATGGGTTATGGCCTGTAACTGGGAGCAAGGGGAAGGAGTGTGCCGGACTGTGTGTGATGGGTTATGGCCTGTAACTGGGAGCAAGGGGAAGGAGTGTGGCCGACTGAGTGTGATGGGTTAGGGCCTGTAACTGGGAGCAAAGGGAAGGAGTGTGCCTGACTGAGTGTGATGGGTTATGGCCTGTAACTGGGAGCAAGGGGAAGGAGTGTGGCCGACTGAGTGTGATGGGTTATGGCCTGTAACTGGGAGCAAAGGGAAGGAGTGTGCCTGACTGAGTGTGATGGGTTATGGCCTGTAACTGGGAGCAAGGGGAAGGAGTGTGGCCGACTGAGTGTGATGGGTTATGGCCTGTAACTGGGAGCAAGGGGAAGGAGTGTGCCCGACGGAGTGTGATGGGTTATGGCCTGTAACTGGGAGCAAGGGGAAGGAGTGTGCCTGACTGAGTGTGATGGGTTATGGCCTGTAACTGGGAGCAAGGGGAAGGAGTGTGGCCGACTGAGTGTGATGGGTTATGGCCTGTAACTGGGAGCAAGGGGAAGGAGTGTGGCCGACTGAGTGTGATGGGTTAGGGCCTGTAACTGGGAGCAAAGGGAAGGTGTGTGCCTGACTGAGTGTGATGGATTATGGCCTGTAACTGGGAGCAAGGGGAAGGAGTGTGGCCGACTGAGTGTGATGGGTTATGGCCTGTAACTGGGAGCAAAGGGAAGGTGTGTGCCTGACTGAGTGTGATGGATTATGGCCTGTAACTGGGAGCAAGGGGAAGGAGTGTGCCTGACTGAGTGTGATGGGTTATGGCCTGTAACTGGGAGCAAGGGGAAGGAGTGTGCCCGACGGAGTGTGATGGGTTAGGGCCTGTAACTGGGAGCAAGGGGAAGGAGTGTGCCCGACGGAGTGTGATGGGTTAGGGCCTGTAACTGGGAGCAAGGGGAAGGAGTGTGCCGGACTGTGTGTGATGGGTTAGGGCCTGTAACTGGGGGCAAGGGGAAGGAGTGTGCCCGACGGAGTGTGATGGGTTAGGGCCTGTAACTGGGAGCAAGGGGAAGGAGTGTGCCGGACTGTGTGTGATGGGTTAGGGCAGGGGTCGGCAACCTTTACCACTCAAAGAGCCATTTTGGCAAGTTTCACAAATTAAAGAAAGTGATCGGAGCCACAAAAAAAAATTTACAATTTAAAAAGAAAAACACTGCATACAAAGCTTAAATGCTTTGTGCTATGTTAACCAGGGGTCTCCGACACGCGCACCGGCACGCACTTTCATGGGGACATTTGATGTTAGCGCAGCCCGCGAGTTTTGAACGAATGACGCTTGATGGCGTCATACTTGCCAATCCTCTCACTTTTCACGGGAGACACCCAAATATCAGAGCATTATGACTCTGCATTTGGTGCCCTCTACAGGCTGGCCTACCAGTGTACCTGTTGACCACACGTAGAATGCAGTCCCAGCTTGTTCACGTAAGTGACAGCAAGGCGTACTACCTCAGCAACCACACATCTTACACTGACGGTACCAATACCCAGAATCCCATGCAGCACTAACTCTTCCGCTCAACCAACGCAAGGAGAGGGGGGGGGGGGGGGGTTGATGTGTGGGGGGGTTGTGGTAGCGGGGTGTATAATCCAGACCGGAAGAGTTAGGGCTGCATGGGATTCTGGGTAATGGTTGTGTTGTGTTTATGTTATGTTACAGTGCAGATGTTCTCCAGAAATGTGTTTTTCATTCTTTTTTGGTGTGGGTTCACAGTGTGGCGCATATTTGTAACGTAACAATGTTAAAGTTGTTTGATACGGCTACCGTCAGTGTAAGATGTGTGGCTGATGAGTAAGTATGCTTTGCTGTCTCCTGTGTGTACAAGTAATAACAACATGCAACATGTGGCTGGACTGGCACGCTGTATGCTATAGAGGACAATTACTGCGGTGCAATTAGGGCACGCCCTTTTATGTGGTAATTTGAGTGGAAATAGGATTATTTTTTCCCTGGGAGCAATCTATGAGAGACACTGAGATCCATAAATCTCCTGGGAAAATCAGGGGGGGTCGGCATGTATGTAGCTGAGCCGCATCAGAGTGGTCAAAGAGCCGCATGCGGCTCCGGAGCCGCGGGTTGCCGACCCCTGGGTTAGGGCCTGTAACTGGGAGCAAGGGGAAGGAGTGTGGCCGACTGAGTGTGATGGGTTATGGCCTGTAACTGGGAGCAAGGGGAAAGAGTGTGCCCGACTGTGTGTGATGGGTTATGGCCTGTAACTGGGAGCAAGGGGAAGGAGTGTGGCCGACTGAGTGTGATGGGTTATGGCCTGTAACTGGGAGCAAGGGGAAGGAGTGTGCCCGACGGAGTGTGATGGGTTAGGGCCTGTAACTGGGAGAAAGGGGAAGGAGTGTGCCGGACTGTGTGTGATGGGTTAGGGCCTGTAAATGGGAGCAAGGGGAAGGAGTGTGCCGGACTGTGTTGCGATGGGTTATGGCCTGTAACTGGGAGCAAGGGGAAGAGTGGGCCAGACTGTGTGTGATGAGTTAGGGCCAGTAAATGGGAGCAAGGGGAAGGAGTGTGCCGGACTGTGTTGCGATGGGTTATGGCCTGTAACTGGGAGCAAGGGGAAGAGTGGGCCAGACTGTGTGATGAGTTAGGGCCTGTAACTGGGAGCAAAGGGAAGGAGTGTGCCTGACTGAGTGTCATGGGTTATGGCCTGTAACTGGGAGCAAGGGGAAGGAGTGTGGCCGACTGAGTGTGATGGGTTAGGGCCTGTAACTGGGAGCAAAGGGAAGGAGTGTGCCTGACTGAGTGTGATGGGTTAGGGCCTGTAACTGGGAGCAAGGGGAAGGAGTGTGGCCGACTGAGTGTGATGGGTTATGGCCTGTAACTGGGAGCAAAGGGAAGGAGTGTGCCTGACTAAGTGTGATGGGTTATGGCCTGTAACTGGGAGCAAGGGGAAGGAGTGTGGCCGACTGAGTGTGATGGGTTATGGCCTGTAACTGGGAGCAAGGGGAAGGGGTGTGCCCGACGGAGTGTGATGGGTTATGGCCTGTAACTGGGAGCAAGGGGAAGGAGTGTGCCTGACTGAGTGTGATGGGTTATGGCCTGTAACTGGGAGCAAGGGGAAGGAGTGTGGCCGACTGAGTGTGATGGGTTATGGCCTGTAACTGGGAGCAAGGGGAAGGAGTGTGGCCGACTGAGTGTGATGGGTTATGGCCTGTAACTGGGAGCAAGGGGAAGGAGTGTGCCCGACGGAGTGTGATGGGTTAGGGCCTGTAACTGGGAGAAAGGGGAAGGAGTGTGCCGGACTGTGTGTGATGGGTTAGGGCCTGTAAATGGGAGCAAGGGGAAGGAGTGTGCCGGACTGTGTTGCGATGGGTTATGGCCTGTAACTGGGAGCAAGGGGAAGAGTGGGCCAGACTGTGTGTGATGAGTTAGGGCCAGTAAATGGGAGCAAGGGGAAGGAGTGTGCCGGACTGTGTTGCGATGGGTTATGGCCTGTAACTGGGAGCAAGGGGAAGAGTGGGCCAGACTGTGTGATGAGTTAGGGCCTGTAACTGGGAGCAAAGGGAAGGAGTGTGCCTGACTGAGTGTCATGGGTTATGGCCTGTAACTGGGAGCAAGGGGAAGGAGTGTGGCCGACTGAGTGTGATGGGTTAGGGCCTGTAACTGGGAGCAAAGGGAAGGAGTGTGCCTGACTGAGTGTGATGGGTTAGGGCCTGTAACTGGGAGCAAGGGGAAGGAGTCTGCCCGACGGAGTGTGATGGGTTATGGCCTGTAACTGGGAGCAAGGGGAAGGAGTGTGGCCGACTGAGTGTGATGGGTTAGGGCCTGTAACTGGGAGCAAGGGGAAGGAGTGTGGCCGACTGAGTGTGATGGGTTATGGCCTGTAACTGGGAGCAAAGGGAAGGAGTGTGGCCGACTGAGTGTGATGGGTTATGGCCTGTAACTGGGAGCAAGGGAAAGGAGTGTGCCTGACTGAGTGTGATGGGTTATGGCCTGTAACTGGGAGCAAGGGGAAGGAGTGTGCCCGACTGAGTGTGATGGGTTAGGGCCTGTAACTGGGAGCAAAGGGAAGGAGTGTGCCTGACTGAGTGTGATGGGTTATGGCCTGTAACTGGGAGCAAAGGGAAGGAGTGTGCCTGACTGAGTGTGATGGGTTATGGCCTGTAACTGGGAGCAAGGGGAAGGAGTGTGCCGGACTGTGTGTGATGGGTTATGGCCTGTAACTGGGAGCAAGGGGAAGGAGTGTGGCCGACTGAGTGTGATGGGTTAGGGCCTGTAACTGGGAGCAAGGGGAAGGAGTGTGGCCGACTGAGTGTGATGGGTTAGGGCCTGTAACTGGGAGCAAAGGGAAGAAGTGTGCCTGACTGAGTGTGATGGGTTATGGCCTCTAACTGGGAGCAAGGGGAAGAAGTGTGGCCGACTGAGTGTGATGGGTTAGGGCCTGTAACTGGGAGCAAGGGGAAGGAGTGTGGCCGACTGAGTGTGATGGGTTATGGCCTGTAACTGGGAGCAAGGGGAAGGAGTGTGCCCGACGGAGTGTGATGGGTTAGGGCCTGTAACTGGGAGCAAGGGGAAGGAATGTGCCGGACTGTGTGTGATGGGTTATGGCCTGTAACTGGGAGCAAGGGGAAGAAGTGTGGCCGACTGAGTGTGATGGGTTAGGGCCTGTAACTGGGAGCAAGGGGAAGGAGTGTGGCCGACTGAGTATTATGGGTTATGGCCTGTAACTGGGAGCAAGGGGAAGGAGTGTGCCCGACGGAGTGTGATGGGTTAGGGCCTGTAACTGGGAGCAAGGGGAAGGAGTGTGGCCGACTGAGTGTGATGGGTTAGGGCCTGTAACTGGGAGCAAGGGGAAGGAGTGTGGCCGACTGAGTGTGATGGGTTATGGCCTGTAACTGGGAGCAAGGGGAAGGAGTGTGCCCGACGGAGTGTGATGGGTTAGGGCCTGTAACTGGGAGCAAGGGGAAGGAGTGTGCCCGACTGAGTGTGATGGGTTAGGGCCTGTAACTGGGAGCAAGGGGAAGGAGTGTGCCGGACTGTGTGTGATAGGTTAGGGCCTGTAACTGGGAGCAAGGGGAAGGAGTGTGCCCGACTGAGTGTGATGGGTTAGGGCCTGTAACTGGGAGAAAGGGGAAGGAGTCGGCCGGACTGTGTGTGATGGATTATGGCCTGTAACTGGGAGAAAGGGGAAGGAGTGTGCCGGACTGTGTGTGATGGGTTAGGGCCTGTAAATGGGAGCAAGGGGAAGGAGTGTGCCGGACTGTTTTGCGATGGGTTATGGCCTGTAACTGGGAGAAAGGGGAAGGAGTGGGCCGGACTGTGTGTGATGGGTTAGGGCCTGTAACTGGGAGCAAGGTGAAGGAGTGTGCCGGACTGTGTTGCGATGGGCTATGGTCTGTAACTGTGAGAAAGGGGAAGGAGTGGGCCGGACTGTGTGTGATGGGTTAGGGCCTGTAACTGGGAGAAAGGGGAAGGAGTCGGCCGGACTGTGTGTGATGGATTATGGCCTGTAACTGGGAGAAAGGGGAAGGAGTGTGCCGGACTGTGTGTGATGGGTTAGGGCCTGTAAATGGGAGCAAGGGGAAGGAGTGTGCCGGACTGTGTTGCGATGGGTTATGGCCTGTAACTGGGAGAAAGGGGAAGGAGTGGGCCGGACTGTGTGTGATGGGTTAGGGCCTGTAAATGGGAGCAAGGGGAAGGAGTGTGCCGGACTGTGTTGCGATGGGTTATGGCCTGTAACTGGGAGAAAGGGGAAGGAGTGGGCCGGACTATGTGTGATGGGTTAGGGTCTGTAACTGGGAGCAAGGGGAAGGAGTGTGCCGGACTGTGTTGCGATGGGTTATAGTCTGTAACTGTGAGAAAGGGGAAGGAGTGGGCCGGACTGTTTGTGATGGGTTAGGGCCTGTAACTTGGAGCAAGGGGAAGAGTGGGCCGGACTGTGTGGGCCCACTAAAATAACATCCTTAAACATAAATGAATCTTGTGTTCTCAAAAAAAACAAGAGGGTTAGGGTTTGAGATTTGAACATGTGGAAATGCTGTTTCTTGTGATATTCTAAAAGGGGATCTAGCTCAATTAAACTCAGACTTTGAAAAAGTAGACTGGAATTTATTATCACACATCAATGAAGAAGCAAATTCTGCATTAGGTTTTTAGGCAGTCCAAATGAAATCAACATAAACAAAAAGGCAATTCTACTTTGGTTGACAGATATGGAATATGATGACGTAAAGAGATAATCTTCTTGAGAAAGCTTTGAAATCTGGTATTGACCAATTAAAGATTATTGCGACTTAGTTGTAAAAAAGCTCAGGAGTAGCTAACTCTATTGATTTAATCAGACGTAGTACAGGAAATGGCATGAAACATGTAAATGAGATTTCTTGTAAAGAAGTGTACAGAAATATGAGATGAACAATAATCAGCATCTAACACAAAATGAAAAAATAGTAGTAAATGCTTCTCTTTGAAAGATTGTGTACAAGTTCTGTCGTCACTATTTGGGAATAGAAAATACAGATATAAAAACTGTAGATCATATTAAATCAGTTCGAATTGTAAAATGACTTAAAAATCTGAAGATATCAATGGGCATCATTCTTGTAGAGTGCAAATAAATGCTACTGCTTTGTGTGGTGCAACTACAACGTGTAGGTGATTGTTGATTAATAGACAAATAGTCTTTGACATTCTTTGATGCCATGGCTTGCTCTCAGAGTTGTATTGAATAATAATAGTACATTCGAAATTATGTTATCAACAGTTTATTTGGGAATCACCAAAAATGATTCCCGGGCGCGGCACTGCTGCTGCCCACTGCTCCCCTCACCTCCCAGGGGGTGATCAAGGGAATGGGTCAAATGCAGAGGACACATTTCACCACACCTAGTGTGTGTGTGACAATCATTGCTACTTTAACTTTACTTTATTATATTTGATGTGCTGCATAAGATTTGCTTTGTGCAAAAAAAGTGTGACCAGTGCACAATCACACAACTTAGAGGAATCATTGCTTTTGACTCTTCTTTTTTTACTGCAGCTGAGATGAAAATGCAAAAACTAATTCCAATCTATTTTGCAAGGGTTCCGATGTAAAATGGGATGTGCGGATACTTTCCCAAGGTTAAATTGCACAGTGCCTGAAAGCAGCAATCCCATACCCTGAGGCCCGTGACACATAGGACACAAATGAGCGATGATGAAAGAAATGGATGTGTGCAGGGAGATAATGGATCTTCTGCAGAGAGCTTGTTGTTGCTGGGAGCTGGGTTAAGACCAGAGCAGAAAGACAGCTAGAAAGTGTGGAGGGCAGATGGACTGATGGGTGGCGGCAAATGACTGTCAGGGAAATGAAGGCTCTCTGTAAACAAGCAGTGCACGTCAAGACTTGATTAGAGTACCTTGAAACTACACCCTTCATCTGTCCTACATCACCACTCTTTCCTTCTCTAGTCCACTTTGATTGCTCACTTCTACCTTTTCTTGGACTTCAGCATTTTTTTGATTGATTGAAACTTTTATTAGTAGATTGTACAGTACAGTACATATTCCGTACAATTGACCACTAAATGGTAACACCACAATAGGTTTTTCAACTTGTTTAAGTCGGGGTCCACGTTAATCAATTCATGGTAAATTCATGGCAGGAGGGAAGCTCGTTGCAGGTACTGTACTCGTCACTTTAATGAATGATCGTTTTGTGTTAAATACATTCAACTTTTTTATATTCCAGCGTGGAAATATTAACATTGAATGTGTCTTGGACAACTTAGTGCTTGACTTCAACTCATTCATGTCTTTACCATGAATTGATTAACGTGGACCCCGACTTAAACAAGTTGAAAAACTTATTGGGGTGTTACCATTTAGTGGTCAATTGTACGGAATATGTACTGCACTGTGCAATTTACTAATAAAAGTTTCAATCAGACAGACAGACAGCAGCTTTATTTCGGGGCGGCGTGGCGAAGTTGGTAGAGTGGCCGGGCCAGCAATCGGAAGGTTGCTGGTTACTGGGGTTCAATCCCCACCTTCTACCATGCTAGTCACGTCCGTTGTGTCCTTGGGCAAGACACTTCACCCTTGCTCCTGATGGCTGCTGGTTAGTGCCTTGCATGGCAGCTCCCGCCATCAGTGTGTGAATGTGTGTGTGAATGGGTGAATGTGGAAATACTGTCAAAGCGCTTTGAGTACCTTGAAGGCGCTATACAAGTATAACCCATTTATTTATATTTTGTCCATTCTTAACATACATAAGAACTGAAATTACATTTTCGGCACAATCCCGCTAAGAGCAGACATACTTTACAGGGGGACAAGACGGGACCGCCAACGGATCAGCCACTTACAGCACTCCTTAAAAAGGTGGGGAAAGGTGACATTGGGAAAGGGGGAAGAGTAAAAAAATATCAGTCTGAGGCTGGACCCTCAGGAGTGGGCCAGACTGAGTCCGAGGAAAAAACCTCACATAGCATGGCACACATAAACATGGTACATGTAATCAAAACAACTCGCAACAGAAGAGGGGAGAAAGTTCAGACAAAGACAAGGACACAAGAAAGCAAGCAGGGAAGGAGGGAGCGGAGAAGTGGTGAAGGCGTTAATGCGACCGCCCTCACCAAGAGGCAAGACAGAATTCAAATAACAATAATAATAATAATGGATTAGATTTATATAGCGCTTTTCTAGACACTCAAAGCGCTTCACAGAGAAGTGAGAACCCATCATTCATTCACACCTGCTGGTGGTGAGCTACTTTCGTAGCCACAGCTGCCCTGGGGTAGACTGACGGAAGTGTGGCTGCCAATTTGCGCCTCCGACCACCACCTATCATTCATCATTCATTCACCGGTGTGAGCGACACCGGGGGAAAGGGTGAAGTGTCCTGCCCAAGGACACAACAGCAGCGATTTTGGATGGTAAGAGGCGGGGAGCGAACCTGCAACCCTCAGGTTTCTGGCACGGTTGCTCTACCCACTACGCCATGCCACCCCTAAATGAGGAATACATTCGCCATAAACAATGTAATAAAATAATAATAATAATGAATTGCATTTGTTACGCACTTTACATTTGTTAAAATCTCAAAGTGCTACAAAGTATTAAAAATAAAAATAGAAAGTAAGACTATATAATAAAAAATTAAAATAGAAATGAGTCATGACACACACTAGATAAAACAGAAACATAGATAAAGTGGAAATAAGAGCCTGAAAGCACTGGATAAAAAAACAGATAAGCAAGCAGTGCATTTAAAAACAAGAAGGCAGAGAAATTAGATAAAAGCTGTGCTAAAAAGGTGGGTTTTTAGTCCCTTCTTAAAATGGTCGACCGACTGTGGTGCTCTAAGATGGTCGGGGAGAGCGTTCCAAAGTTCGGGAGCGGTCGAGCAGAAAGCCCGGCGGCCCATAGATTGTAACTTTGTCCTGATGGGTTTGAGGAGGTTAGTGTTTGAGGAGCGGAGGCTGCGGGTAGGAGGTTGAGGGGAAACTAGGTCCTTGAGGTAGGAGGGGGCGTTGCCGTAGATGCATTGGTGAGTGAGCAGGTTGATCTTAAATTGGGTCCAGGATGCAATAGGGAGCCAGTGGAGTGATTTGAGAATAGGTGTGATATGATCACGCTTGCGCACTCTCGTCAGGATCCTCGCTGCGCTGTTTTGAATGTACTGGAGCTTTTTGATGCTCTTTTTGGGGACCCCGACGAGGAGTGCGTTGCAGTAATCAAGCCTGGAGGAGATGAAGGCATGGACGAGTCTTTCAGTGTCGGCTGGGGTGAGTGAGGGGCGGAGTCTTGAGATGTTGCGGAGGTGAAAGAAAGAGGTTTTGCGCAGATAGTTGATGTGGGCTTCAAAGTTCAGGTGGGGGTCCATTTTCACTCCCAGGTTGGTCACAACTGGGGAGAGTGGCAGGTCCTGTCCAGAGAAGGTGATGCTGGTTATGGGGCATGTGTTCATCTGGTGTGGGGTGCCTATTTTCATGACCACTGTTTTTGAGCTATTGAGCTACAGGAAGTTGATGCTCATCCATGCCTTTATCTCCTCCAGGCAGGTGGTGAGAATGGAGAGGGGCGTTGGAAATGAGGGTGAGGTTTGCATTGTTTGCAGGTAGAGCTGCGTATCATCAGCATAGCAATGGAAGGAAATTCCATGCCTGCTGATGATACGGCCAAGGGGTAGCAGATACAAGGTGAACAGGGTGGGGCCGAGGACAGATCCCTGGGGCTGATGTAACATAATTGTTACATCACATGTATTTTCAGAGTATTTTACAAAAGTGACACTTTAAGCCTTATGTCGGCTGAGCAACTATTTTCATGTCAAAACTGGACTGTAACAGCACCCCCCATTTTCATGTCTAAAATAATCGGGACGCTTATTCCACTAACCCTTCATTGGTATACATCATTCCAGGATGAAATTATAACTGCCGGCTCTGTGTACACAAACGTTAAACTTGTCCAAGGTCACTCCCGTTCGAAGCCAATCTGTTTTCTGAAAACTAATGTTATGTTGCACTGACATTGATTCAGTATATATTCTTCAATAGAATTCAGTGGAACCTCCATTTACTTTACAAAAGACAAGTGTGGGGTCCTTCTCTTGTTGCCTTATTTGTATTTGACTTTATGAAGTGGATTTGTTTAATGTTTGACGCAGTCGGACCAGAGCAGGGGGAGTTGAAAGAAAAAGAAAAAAAAAAGAAGCCAAAAGGGAAATTGGGGGGACAAGAGGGGGATAAAACAGAGACAACAACAACAGCAACAACATCAACAACACCAGCAAGTACGTTATGTACAAATATGATTTGAAAAATGATAGCAAAGAACTAGTTAGTTAAGCAGAATCCCTTATGAATACAAAAATCACAGCCAAAAACAACACAATCTGCCCAGTCCACTGGCGGGGGACCCCCAAATAAACACAACAAAAGCAAAACAAAGTCATCGCGACAGAACAGTCACGGCCATCACACGCTCAATGCCCCCCAAAAGCACCCATACACAAACCTAAATCTGTAATTCTACCAACAGCCACGGAAGTCACTGTCCCAGCACAGGAAACACCGTCCCAGTACAACAAGAACCACACCATCCCCATCAGTGTGTCCAGACGGTCTATCTTTACATCCATCCATCTTCAACCGCTTATCCGGAATGGGGTCGCGGGGACAACAGCTCCAGCAGAGACCCCCAGACTTCCCTCTCCAGAGCAACATTAGCAACTTCCTCCTGGGGAATCTCGAAGCATTCCCAGGCCAGAGAGGAGATGTAAGCCCCCGATCTGGTCCTTGGCCTGCCGCGGGGTCTCCTCCCAGCGGGACGTGCAACAAGGATCTCCCTAGGAAGACGCTCGTGAGGCATCCGCACGAGATGCCTGAACCACCTAAGCTGGCTCCTTTCCAAGCGAAGGAGCAGCGGCTCTACTCCGAGTCTCTCTTGGGTGACTGAACTTTTCACCCTATCTCTAAGGGAGATGCCAGCCATCTTTCTGAGGAAACTCATTTCGGCCGCTTGTATCCACGATCTTATCCTTTCGGTCATGACCCACACTTCATGACCATAGGGGAGAGTAGGAATGTAGATTGCTCGGTACACCGAGAGCTTTGCCTTCTGGCTCAGCTCTCGTTTTGTCACAACAGTGCGGCAGAGAGACTAAAGTCCGGTCTATCCTTTCCCATTTAAATCTGCAGATCTTGCAGAATGCTCTTAAACAGATGCAAAACAGGCTTTAGAGGTACCAGAACTGTTCCCCTAAAGGTACAGGGGCAAACATACACTGACCAGGGTTGTTTGGACCTAGCACAAAGCTGCTGGCCAATGTAAATGTCAGTAGAGATACATTTCATCACACAGAAGCTACAAGAAGTGGAAAGAGTCTTTTAAACGTATTTACAGAGGAATATGAAGTATTCCAAGCGACGACCTCAGCTGCTTACTACTGAGACTTTGTTAGATAAAAGTGAAATGAAGGAAGAGTGGAATGAAAAATCACATCAAATATTAATTTTCTACTTTGTGACATGTTAATTTATACACCATCTGCATAGTTATTAGCCTCACGCCGAGTGAGCCGAATGCTAAAGCTAACGATAAATCTAATGCGATCATGTTGTAGACACTGACATTTTTTATTTATATGTTGTTATTTACAGCTGAAATATCACCTGACCCTCATGAGTTCCTCATTTACCAAGACGAGAACTTTCTGACTGTTGGACACTGTGGACAATTTATTTTGATATACAATATATTATTTAAAAACAAAGTGTATTTCATTTGCTTATACTTTAGTGAAATAAATATGACCTAATATCGTCTATTTTCATGGTATCAGTGTAGAAGTGTACTGTACTACTCTTCCACACCTCAGCTTTATTTGGATAATTAACCCTGAACTGTGAAATGTGGTGGAAACACAACACTTCTGCAGAAAGTTTTAGTTCCAGGAACCAAGGGTTTCAGGAACTTGAGGTACCTGCACCTTGTGGAAAAAGGCCTCATTAGAAATACCAGGATTGGTTTGATCAACGTGACTTAGTGATTTATTCGTTGTTAGAAGAGAAAAGAAAAGCCCGAATGCAGGTAGGCTAGCTTGTCCTTGACATGAGAAGTCAAGTTGGCCTTAGAAAATCTACACCTAAATCTTGACCTATACAGTAAGTATTGGCTCCAGCACTTTACGCCATCTTCCTCACAGCTAAAGTGCAAGAAGCCTTTAAAGCCAGCAATGAGAACATTTAAATCCGGCATCGCATTGATTTCAAACTACTTAAGATCGCCTGTCTCAGAACCAACACAAAGGTCCAAAAAGAATGGGTCATGTCCGCAGATGATTGTGTAATGGCCGCTGACACAGAATGGGACTTGCAGCACCTTACTGATTGCTTCGCAAAAGCCACAATGAAATATGGATTTACCATTAGTGTGAAGAAGACACAAGTTCTAAACCAACCACAGCCTGGTGCAACCAATGCTTTTATTAACCTGAATGGAAAAGTTCTCAACTCTGTTCAATCATTCAACTACCATATTTTGCAGACCATAGGGCGCACCGAATTATAAGCCGCACTCCGGATGAGCGGGTCTATTCAGGTGATTATTTTCTAAATGTAAAAGACTTCCTTGTGGTCTACATAACATGTGGTTCTTTGCACAAAATGTTGCATAGATGATGTTTTACAGATCATCTTCAAGTCGCTTTCTGACAGTCTCTTCAGGATGCACCGTTTTGTAGGCGCTCTTATTTGTACTGTTGCAGATGTTCATGAACTGCTTATTGCTTATTGTTTTTATTATATTATAATATGTATGTTCCTAATATGTATACATGAAGAGCATTTCCCCCGAGGAGCGATAAAGTCATTCTGATTCTGATATGGACAGTACCTAACAAATAAATACGAATAAAAACGTTATTGTTTTGTTTTTTTCCCCCGCCAAAATATCTCGGAATGCTACTAATGTCTCTAGAGCCTTCTAGGTTAAATACCTAAATGTGTTCTAGGTGGAACTGTTTTTAGAGTGTCTTCCATCAAACAGTTAGGGTTCCTCCAGTTTGACAAAAGGTGGGGGAACCTCTGGAGAACTTGACGTTTTACAAACGACCATCCACTAGAATCATTCTTTTTGATTTTTGTTCCGTCAAACTTTCTAGTGTGAAGTACCTTTCCCGAGGCAGACTGATGCGAGGTTGCTTGGGACATCGTTTGCTTAGCGTGAACAACTTCCTGACGATCTTCTGAGCTTTGGCCAGAACCAAAGCCGCACTGGACCGGAGCTGGGCATAGCGCTTCTGGAGGGACACGTCTGCGGACCAGTATTTGGCCATCATGGAGACATTCAAGAATCTGTCGGCAGGCAAGCGCTTCAGGAAGGCTTTGAATTCATCTGGAAGACAAACAGGAAGGGAAGATGATGTCATCTAAATGAGTAATGTGGAATTAATTAGCCAAACTGTAAGAACATTCATTCATTTGCATTTCATCCCTGGTGCCCCACACAGATAATGGCTGGGGAGCCAAGTGTATAATTAGAATATAGCCTGAGAAAAGCTGTAAAAACCATTGAAATAAAGTAAACACCTGTCTACTCATTTATCTCCCCACATGAGCTCTCTATTCGTCATTAACACCACCTTTATTCCCACACAGATCTGATAAAAAAATAGTCTAATTAGAGGACCACCAAGAACTGAAAGTAGCGCCGATAGGCCAACACTTTACAGCCTTGGACAAGTTGAAAGCCAAAAAAAAAATTAAAGGTGAAGTGAAGTGAATTATATTGATTAAAGCACCGGGAGCTGGTAAATGGGTTATACTTCTTTAGCGCTTTTCTACCTTTTTAAGGAACTCAAAGCGCTTTGACACTATTTCCACATTCACCCATTCACACACACACATTCACACACACTGATGGCGGGAGCTGCCATGCAAGGCACTAATCAGGAGCAAGGGTGAAGTGTCTTGCTCAAGGACACAACGGAAATGACTAGGATGGTAGAAAGTGGGGATTGAACCAGGAACCCTCAGGTTGCTGGCACAGCCACTCTACCACACCGCCCCTTATTTATAATGCTAGTGACAGTTCAGTTGGAAAAAGTCCTCTTAATTACCCGGTGGGTAAAATGTCTTGCCCAAGGACACAACGGCAGTGACCAGTGGGGATCAAACCTGGAACCCTCAAGTTACTGGCATGGCCGTTCTGTCACACCGCCCCTTATTTATAATGCCAGTGACAGTTCAGTTGGAAAAAGTCCTCTTAAAAGACAACAATGTCTGCTTGGTAAAATAAAAACCAGGACTACGACCACAGACTCACAACTAAAACGGTTACTATAGAGTTTGTTTTCACGGCAGAGGATGATGCCCACTTCGGATATTGGTTAGATCTGATCGTTTTATGAAGTCCTTCACATTACAAAAAAATGTGATATACAATATAGTATCAGTATATATATATATATATATAGTACAATATAGTAATATAATATGTCCTCTCTGAGCTGCCACCTTATGGTGGTAGAGAAGTTTGCGTGTCCCAATGATCCTAGGAGCTATGATGTCCAGGGACTTCTATGCCCCCTGGTAGGGTCTCCCAAGACAAACGGGTCCTAGGTGAGGGATCAGACAAAGAGCACCTTGAAGACTTCTATGTAAAATAAAAACAAAAGAACCCAGATTTCCCTCGCCCGGACGCGGGTCACTGGGGCCCCCCTCTGGAGCTAGGCCAGGATGTGGGGCACAATGGCAAGCCCCTGGTACAGCCCGAAGAGGCAACGTTGGTCCCTCCTCCAATGAGCTCACCACTCATACGAGGGGCCGTAGAGGTCGGGAGCGATGTGAGCTGGGCGGCAGCCGAAGGCAGGGCACTTGGCGGTCCCATCCTCGGCTACATAAGCTAGATCTTGGGACGTGGAACATCACCTCACTGGGGGGGAAGGAACCTGAGCTAGTGCGTGAGGTGGAGAAGTTCCGGCTAGGTATAGTCGGACTCACTTTGACGCACAGCAAGGGCTCTGGAACCAGTTCTCTATCACTGCTCCCCTCACCTCCCAGGGGGTGATCAAGGGTGATGGGTCAAATGCAGAGAATCATTTGGCCACACCTTGTGTGTGTGTGTGACAATCATTGGCACTTGAACTTTAATTAGAAGCACTGTGAGATACATATCAGTGTCACGGCAAAGGTTCTGAATACTTAGGACCATGTCCTATTTCACTTTTTCTTCAGTACATTGGCAAACATTTCTACATGAGTTTTTTTTGTCCAGATGGGTGCTGAGTGGACATTCATGAGGAATACAATCAACTTGTTTTCATTTTAGCAATAGGCTGCAATGAAAGAGTGAAATATTTTTCTTTAGTTGTGGGAACACAATGTTTCTTTTTATAAAAAAAAAATGTTGTCCTTCCCTGCGCTAGCCAAAGTTTGGGGTCCATGGTATTTGGGGAGTTTCTTTTTTCACTTCCTGTCCTCTCGTGAAATGTCTACGCCTCTGTATGGAACGACCAGTCTTCTGGCCAACAGTAGTAGTAAATGCTACCAAGTTCTTTTTGGGTTTGCTAAGATACGATGAGCTATCCCAAATAGTCCGCTTAGAGGATTGGGGTCGATCTTTTTGTTAATGACAAAAGACAAGTATTAAAAATGTCAGTCCAGTATGGACAAAGCCAACACAGAGTATGTTTTAAATTAGCTGAAGACTGTTGACACCGATCACATCATAGCAATATTCTGTCATACAGCTCGGCCAGCCGGACCTTGGCATAATAATAATAATATTATTATTATAATTGTGTAACTGTTGAAATTGTAGTGGAATTTCTGCCTTTTTCACCTTTTTCTGTGTTGTACCATTTGAAGAGCATATGTGTGTAAAAGTTGAGCGTATGTTCGCCCTGACATTGTACAAGATGTTTGGATTGTTTGTTATGGCTAAGGGATTCTAGGATGTTGCAGAAATAGCAGGTCCAAAACAACTGGACCTTGACACACGAGGGAAACACATCAATAACCAAGTAGACCAAGTCTAGGCATGATTCGCATGATTCTCGCTTCATCCAACGTCTCCGGAGACACTGTCTGTTTGCATGGCAATTCAATCCAACCTTGTACCATTTGATTATGGGTAAATAAAACTTTTGTACTAAATTCACTTTTGTTGCTGTTTAAGATTGGGACATTCCACCACATAAAATTCATGAGAAAACTCAACTAAGGTCTTTCTATTGCCCCCTGACAAAATGCACTAATCAAAGTACTTCAATTGGATGGCAATTTAGAGGCGGTAATGTATGTAGATATATTATTATGTAATTATTATAATATATGCAAATATATTATTATATAATTATTATAATATTATAGAATTTTTATAATATATGTACATATATTATTATATAATTATTATAATGTATGTACATATATTATTATATAATTATTATAATATTAAATAATTGTTATAATATATGTAGATATATTATTACATAATTATTATAATATATGTATATATATTATTAGATGAAATATGAGCCAATGCTTAGAAATTGTGGAGAAGATGAAATTGAAAAGGAAAAATAAAACTGATTTTAAAAAAACTAAAATGTGTGTAGGATCTCATTAAGAAGCACCTCGCTAACTAAAAGGCTTGCTAGTCTTCACACACACACACACACACACACGCACACGCACACACATGCACACACACACAAACGCACACGCACACGCACACGCACACACACACACACACACACAAACACACACGCACACGCACACGCACACACACGCACACGCACACACACACACACACACACACACAAACGCATCATCATCATCGGCGGTCACTCGTGGTCGAGTATGACTGTCCTCCTTCCTGGCCCTTGTGGGTCTTCAGGTGGGCGTGGAGGCCGATTCTGGACCCGATTATTCTGGGGCAATGTGGACAAGGGAATGTAGTGGTGGTGGGTTTGGGTTGGGCCTACTTGATGGATGCTCTCTCCTTTCTTAGTCTGCGCTTGTCTTGTGCAGCATGGCGGAGGTCGTCATTATATTGCGCGGCACCCTCACGGACAAGGTTTCTCCACATCGTTCTGTCTGTTGCCTTGATTTCCCAAGACTTAAGGTCTATGCGACACTTTGTCAGGTTTGCCTTGATGTTATCCTTAAATCTCTTCTTTTGACCTCCCGGGGCCCGTTTCCCTTCAACAAGCTGTGAATAAAGAACTTGTTTTGGGAGGCGAGAGTCAGGCATGCGGACTACATGGCCAGTCCATCTAAGTTGGTTTTGGGCAATCGTGGCAGTGATGGTGGGCAAGCCAGCCTCCTCCAGGACGCTGGTGTTGGTGCGTCGGTCCTCCCAGCTGATCCTGAGGATTTTTCTGAGACATCTATGATGGTAGGTCTCGAGTGCCTTTAAGTGCCTGCTGTAGGTGGTCCAGGCTTCTGACCCATACAGAAGGGTGGGGAGCACGACTGCTTTGTAGACCAGAATTTTGGTCTTTGCTTGGAGGTCACGGTTCTCGAAGACTCGCTTCCTCAGCCTTGAGAAGGCCCCACTGGCACAGCTGAGGCGGTGGTGAATTTCATCGTCAATGACAGCTTTAGATGACAGGAGGCTCCCGAGATATTGGAAGTGGTCCACATTTTCCAGTCGGATTTTGTCAATTGAGAGGTTTGGGGGCAAGACAGGCGCACTACTGTTTGGTGGTGATTGGTGGAGGATTTGGGTTTTCTTTATATTGATGGCAAGACCAAGCTGTTTGTATGCCTTCGCAAAAGCAGACAGAGTGCACTGTAGGTCCTCTTCTGAGAGGGCTACGAGGGCATTATCGTCTGCATACTGCAGCTCCATGATGGATATGGTGGTGGTTTGACCTTTAGCCCTGAAACGGTTGATGTTGAGGAGTTGACCGTCGGTTCTGTACATTATTTTGACTCCCTGGGGCAGATGTATGTTTGTGAGATGGAGGATAGTAGCAACAAAGATGGAAAATAGTGTTGGAGCGATGACACATCCCTGTTTTACACCTGTGTCTACACTAAAGGGTTCCGTTTCATCTCCACTGCCACTGAGCACTGTGGCTGACATGTTATCATGCAGTAGTCTCAGTACCCGGATGTATTTGTCTGGGCAGCCAATCTTGGACAGAACCAGCCAAAGGGCCTGACGGTTAACCGAGTCGAAGGCTTTGGTGAGGTCTATGAAGGCCATGTATAATGATTGGTTTTGTTCCCGGCATTTTTCTTGCAGTTGTCGTGCAATGAAAATCATGTCTGTGGTGCCTCTGCTTGGGCGAAATCCACTCTGAGACTCAGGAAGCGCGCTTTCTGACAGGGGGGTGAGTCTGTTGGCCAAAACCCGAGCGAGGGCTTTCCCTATGGTGGACAGGAGAAAGATGCCACGGTAATTCCCACAGTCTGCCTTGTCTCCTTTCTTAAATATGTTGACAATTAGGGCATCTCTGAGCTGTGCAGGGATTTCCTCTTCTTCCCATATTTTGAGAAGCAGGGCATGGATGTGCTTGGTAAGATCGGGTCCGCCTTTCTTCAGGACCTCTGTTGGAATGCCGTCGGGCCCAGCAGCCTTGTTGTTCCTCATCTTCCCAATGGCATCCTGCAGCTCATCCAAGGTAGGTGGTTCTCCCATGCTTTCATCTGTGGGTTGTTGTGGGAGTTGGTCAAGAGCCTCCATCTCAGGTATAGTGTCCCTGTTTAAGAGGTCCTCATAGTGTTCTTTCCACCTGTTTGAAATTGCGTCCTTGTCCTTCAGCAGCAGCAGACCATCCTTTGAGCGAAGGGGGGTTAGGCAGCGGTGGCTGGGACCATACACCACTCTTGTGGCATTGAAGAAGCCTCTCGTGTCTCCAGAGTCAGCGAGCTGCTCGATCTCCAGAGCCTTCTTTGTCCACCACTGGTTCTTCAGTTTCCTAACCTGTGTTTGGACAGCTGCCTTCGCTTTGGCGTGGGCTACTCTTTTCACTTTGCAGTGGATGTGGTTTTGCCAAGTGATGAAAGCTTGCCGCTTGTTGTCAATTAGTTGCTGGATCTCAGTGTCGTTCTCATCAAACCAGTCTTGATGTCTCCGCTTTTTGAGACCAAGGATATTTTTGCAGGATTTCATTATAGTAGTCGAAAGTGTGCTCCAGTGTGTTTCCGTATCCTCTGGGTACTGTTTGGGCAACGCTGCGCTAAAGGCCTCCTGCAGCTGTTGTTGGTAGGTGGTGTCACTCAACAGCTCGATGTTAATTCTTGGCCGGCACTGTCTTTTCTGCATCCGTCTTTTCCGCATTAAGCGGATGGACATGATGGAGCGAATGAGGCGGTGGTCGGTCCAGCAGTCGTCTGCACTGGTCATTGCTCTGGTGTTTAGGACGTCGCAACGGTCTTTAGAGCGGACAATGACATAGTCAATGAGATGCCACAGATGCACACACACTCTGGTCACATGACTTGCGACACTTAACACACACACACTCTGGTCACATGACATCATTTGACTTGCGACACTTAACACACACACTCTGGTCACATGACATCATTTCAAGCCAAATGTATGAACAGAACATCACTAAGCCTGGAGGAGCAATTGAGCAAAACATCAACGTAGGCAAGGCAAGGCAAGGCAACTTTATTTGTATAGCGCTTTTCATACACAAGGCAGACTCAAAGTGCTTCACAGACAACAAAGTGAAATGAAAGAAAATAAAAGCAAAATTAAAATGCAGACAATAAAAATAAAAACAGTGCAGACGTTAAAAGTTAAAAGATTAAAAGATTTAGCTGAAAGCTAAGGTGAACATAAAAGTCTTCAGTCTAGTTTTAAAAGTAGTGAGAGTTGGGGAGAGTCTGACATCTTCAGGAAGTTTATTCCAGCTATGTGTTGCATAGTGACTGAATGATGATCTCCCTTGATTTGAGTTTACTCTTGGAACCGCTAACAGATTGGTCTCAGAAGATCTTAGTGATCTAGAGGGCGTATATAGTGGGAGCATATCAGTGATATACTTGGGCCCTAGACCATGTAGTGATTTATATGTGAGCAGGAGGATTTTGAAATCTATTCTCTGATGTACAGGGAGCCAATGTAAGGATTTAAGAATTGGTGTAATGTGCTCACATTTTTTGGTCTTTGTTAGAACTCTAGCAGCAGCGTTCTGAACAAGCTGTAGCTGCCTGACAGTTTTTTTGGGAAGACCTGCAAGGAGACCATTACAATAGTCTAGCCTACTGGTAATAAAGGCATGTACAAGTTTTTCTAAGTCTTGAGCTGACATGAGCCCTCTAAGTCTTTTTACATTTTTGAGGTGATAGTAGGCCGATTTTGTTACTGATTTGATGTGACTGTCGAAATGTAAATCAGAATCTAAAATAACCCCAAGATTTCTGGCTTTATTTGAGGTTTTCAGGGACAGTGATTTAAGGTGTTGGATGACTTTAAACCTTTCTTTTTTAGCACCAAAAACAATTATCTCAGTTTTATCTTCATTTAGTTGTAGGAAATTTTGGCACATCCAGTGTTTGACTTGCTCAATGCACTGGCACAGAAGATCTATGGGGCGATAGTCATTTGGTGATAGCGCTACATAGATTTGGGTGTCATCGGCATAGCAATGATGGTCAATGTTATTATTTTGCATGATTTGTCCTAGTGGGAGCATATAGATGTTAAATAAAGTCGGCCCCAAGATTGAACCTTGGGGGACTCCACACGTTACGTTGGTTGGTTCTGATACAAAGTCACCAATGGAAACAAAATAGTTCCTATCTTGTAGATATGACTTGAACCAGCTTAAAACTGTGCCTGAGATCCCCACCCAGTTTTCCAACCTGTCCAAAAGTATTGAGTGGTCGACAGTGTCAAATGCAGCACTGAGGTCCAAAAGCATTAATACTGAAGTTTTGCCAGAGTCTGTGTTTAGACGGATGTCATTTATAACTTTAAGAAGGGCCGTCTCTGTGCTATGAAGAGGTCGAAATCCTGACTGGAAGTTGTTGTGGCAGCCAGTAGAAGCCAAGAAGTGATTTAGTTGTTGGAGGACAACTTTCTCAATTATTTTACTTATGAATGGTAGATTTGAAATTGGTCTGTAGTTGTTGATAACAGAGGCATCTAGGCTCTGCTTTTTTAGAAGAGGTTTAATGACGTACACAAATATGTAGTTGTTGTTTTATTATTATTATTATTGTTGTTGTTGTTTGTTGAGAATGTTCTACTTAGTGGAAGTGGTGATCTCAAACAATCAGGAGACCGCGTGCAGCGTACAGGTTAACAAATGTTTCAAGTCCCAAATACACCCAAGAGTGAAGTGAGGTAAACAAAGAGGAACTAAGCAGCGAATTTAGTGCTAAAAAATACCAAGTGTGTCCACACCCACACACAAATGTTAAAAACTAATCACCCCCAGGTGTTAAATAGTGCCATAACTACTAATCACCCCCAGGTGTTAAATAGTGCCATAACTACTAATCACCCCCATGTGTTAAATAGTGCCATAACTACTAATCACCCCAGGTGTTAAATAGTGCCATAACTACTAATCACCACCAGGTGTTAAATAGTGCCATAACTACTAATCACCCCCAGGTGTTAAATAGTGCCATAACTACTAATCACCCCCAGGTGTTAAATAGTGCCATAACTACTAATCACCCCCTGGTGTTAAATAGTGCCATAACTACTAATCACCCCCAGGTGTTAAATAGTGCCATAACTACTAATCACCCCCAGGTGTTAAATAGTGCCATAACTACTAATCACCCCCATGTGTTAAATAGTGCCATAACTACTAATCACCCCCAGGTGTTAAATAGTGCCATAACTACTAATCACCCCCAGGTGTTAAATAGTGCCATAACTACTAATCACCCCCAGGTGTTAAATAGTGCCATAACTACTAATCACCCCCATGTGTTAAATAGTGCCATAACTACTAATCACCCCCAGGTGTTAAATAGTGCCATAACTACTAATCACCCCCAGGTGTTAAATAGTGCCATAACTACTAATCACCCCCATGTGTTAAATAGTGCCATAACTACTAATCACCCCCAGGTGTTAAATAGTGCCATAACTACTAATCACCCCCAGGTGTTAAATAGTGCCATAACTACTAATCACCCCCAGGTGTTAAATAGTGCCATAACTACTAATCACCCCCATGTGTTAAATAGTGCCATAACTACTAATCACCCCCAGGTGTTAAATAGTGCCATAACTACTAATCACCCCCAGGTGTTAAATAGTGCCATAACTACTAATCACCCCCATGTGTTAAATAGTGCCATAACTACTAATCACCCCAGGTGTTAAATAGTGCCATAACTACTAATCACCACCAGGTGTTAAATAGTGCCATAACTACTAATCACCCCCAGGTGTTAAATAGTGCCATAACTACTAATCACCCCCAGGTGTTAAATAGTGCCATAACTACTAATCACCCCCTGGTGTTAAATAGTGCCATAACTACTAATCACCCCCAGGTGTTAAATAGTGCCATAACTACTAATCACCACCAGGTGTTAAATAGTGCCATAACTACTAATCACCCCCATGTGTTAAATAGTGCCATAACTACTAATCACCCCCAGGTGTTAAATAGTGCCATAACTACTAATCACCCCCATGTGTTAAATAGTGCCATAACTACTAATCACCCCCAGGTGTTAAATAGTGCCATAACTACTAATCACCCCCAGGTGTTAAATAGTGCCATAACTACTAATCACCCCCAGGTGTTAAATAGTGCCATAACTACTAATCACCCCCATGTGTTAAATAGTGCCATAACTACTAATCACCCCCAGGTGTTAAATAGTGCCATAACTACTAATCACCCCCAGGTGTTAAATAGTGCCATAACTACTAATCACCCCCATGTGTTAAATAGTGCCATAACTACTAATCACCCCCAGGTGTTAAATAGTGCCATAACTACTAATCACCCCCAGGTGTTAAATAGTGCCATAACTACTAATCACCCCCAGGTGTTAAATAGTGCCATAACTACTAATCACCCCCATGTGTTAAATAGTGCCATAACTACTAATCACCCCCAGGTGTTAAATAGTGCCATAACTACTAATCACCACCAGGTGTTAAATAGTGCCATAACTACTAATCACCACCAGGTGTTAAATAGTGCCATAACTACTAATCACCCCCAGGTGTTAAATAGTGCCATAACTACTAATCACCCCCAGGTGTTAAATAGTGCCATAACTACTAATCACCACCAGGTGTTAAATAGTGCCATAACTACTAATCACCACCAGGTGTTAAATAGTGCCATAACTACTAATCACCCCCAGGTGTTAAATAGTGCCATAACTACTAATCACCCCCAGGTGTTAAATAGTGCCATAACTACTAATCACCCCCAGGTGTTAAATAGTGCCATAACTACTAATCACCCCCATGTGTTAAATAGTGCCATAACTACAAATCACCCCCAGGTGTTAAATAGTGCCATAACTACTAATCACCCCCAGGTGTTAAATAGTGCCATAACTACTAATCACCCCCAGGTGTTAAATAGTGCCATAACTACTAATCACCCCCAGGTGTTAAATAGTGCCATAACTACTAATCATCCCCAGGTGTTAAATAGTGCCATAACTACTAATCACCCCCAGGTGTTAAATAGTGCCATAACTACTAATCACCCCCAGGTGTTAAATAGTGCCATAACTACTAATCACCACCAGGTGTTAAATAGTGCCATAACTACTAATCACCACCAGGTGTTAAATAGTGCCATAACTACTAATCACTCCCAGGTGTTAAATAGTGCCATAACTACTAATCACCCCCAGGTGTTAAATAGTGCCATAACTACTAATCACCCCCATGTGTTAAATAGTGCCATAACTACTAATCACCCCCAGGTGTTAAATAGTGCCATAACTACTAATCACCACCAGGTGTTAAATAGTGCCATAACTACTAATCACCACCAGGTGTTAAATAGTGCCATAACTACTAATCACCCCCAGGTGTTAAATAGTGCCATAACTACTAATCACCACCAGGTGTTAAATAGTGCCATAACTACTAATCACGCACAGGTGTTAAATAGTGCCATAACTACTAATCACCCCCAGGTGTTAAATAGTGCCATAACTACTAATCACCCCCAGGTGTTAAATAGTGCCATAACTACTAATCACCCCCAGGTGTTAAATAGTGCCATAACTACTAATCACCCCCATGTGTTAAATAGTGCCATAACTACTAATCACCCCCAGGTGTTAAATAGTGCCACAACTACTAATCACCCCCAGGTGTTAAATAGTGCCATAACTACTAATCACCCCCAGGTGTTAAATAGTGCCATAACTACTAATCACCCCCAGGTGTTAAATAGTGCCATAACTACTAATCACCCCCAGGGGTTAAATAGTGCCATAACTACTAATCATCCCCAGGTGTTAAATAGTGCCATAACTACTAATCACCCCCAGGTGTTAAATAGTGCCATAACTACTAATCACCCCCAGGTGTTAAATAGTGCCATAACTACTAATCATCCCCAGGTGTTAAATAGTGCCATAACTACTAATCACCACCAGGTGTTAAATAGTGCCATAACTACTAATCACCACCAGGTGTTAAATAGTGCCATAACTACTAATCACTCCCAGGTGTTAAATAGTGCCATAACTACTAATCACCCCCAGGTGTTAAATAGTGCCATAACTACTAATCCCCCCAGGGGTTAAATAGTGCCATAACTACTAATCACCCCCAGGTGTTAAATAGTGCCATAACTACTAATCACCCCCAGGTGTTAAATAGTGCCATAACTACTAATCACCCCCAGGTGTTAAATAGTGCCATAACTACTAATCACCCCCAGGTGTTAAATAGTGCCATAACTACTAATCACCCCCAGGTGTTAAATAGTGCCATAACTACTAATCACCCCCAGGTGTTAAATAGTGCCATAACTACTAATCACCCCCAGGTGTTAAATAGTGCCATAACTACTAATCACCACCAGGTGTTAAATAGTGCCATAACTACTAATCACCCCCAGGTGTTAAATAGTGCCATAACTACTAATCATCCCCAGGTGTTAAATAGTGCCATAACTACTAATCACCCCCAGGTGTTAAATAGTGCCATAACTACTAATCACCCCCAGGTGTTAAATAGTGCCATAACTACTAATCATCCCCAGGTGTTAAATAGTGCCATAACTACTAATCACCACCAGGTGTTAAATAGTGCCATGACTACTAATCACTCCCAGGTGTTAAATAGTGCCATAACTACTAATCACCACCAGGTGTTAAATAGTGCCATAACTACTAATCACCCCCAGGTGTTAAATAGTGCCATAACTACTAATCCCCCCCAGGTGTTAAATAGTGCCATAACTACTAATCACCCCCAGGGGTTAAATAGTGCCATAACTACTAATCACCCCCAGGTGTTAAATAGTGCCATAACTACTAATCATCCCCAGGTGTTAAATAGTGCCATAACTACTAATCATCCCCATGTGTTAAATAGTGCCATAACTACTAATCACCCCCAGGTGTTAAATAGTGCCATAACTACTAATCACCCCCAGGTGTTAAATAGTGCCATAACTACTAATCACCCCAGGTGTTAAATAGTGCCATAACTACTAATCACCCCCAGGTGTTAAATAGTGCCATAACTACTAATCACCCCCAGGTGTTAAATAGTGCCATAACTACTAATCACCCCCAGGGGTTAAATAGTGCCATAACTACTAATCACCCCCAGGTGTTAAATAGTGCCATAACTACTAATCACCCCCAGGTGTTAAATAGTGCCATAACTACTAATCACCCCCAGGGGTTAAATAGTGCCATAACTACTAATCACCCCCAGGTGTTAAATAGTGCCATAACTACTAATCACCCCAGGCGTTAAATCAGGGGTAGGCAAATTATTTTTTTACCGGGGGCCGCATGAGCAACCCGAGCACTGCTGGAGGGCCACATCGACAATATTTCAATTAAATTTTGCTCAATATTATTTTTGATATACCGTACGATAAATAATAATAATAATAATAATAATAATTAATAATAATAATAATACTTTCATTTAACCTAACTTATCTTTATACAAAAGCAGATTGCTTTTGATGGTTTTATTTTCAACACCGTCTTACACTACACTTCCTGATGTATAATACAATGCAAAAATGTCAATTTCTGCACAGGGTTAATTTAAAGTTCATCCTGCATCCTCTCTAAAAGTCCAACATTTTTCCCCGTCAGATTTGGACAACCATCTGTTGTCACACCTGCCAGCTTGTCCCATTTCAGTCCTAACATGTCCAAACACGCATTTACCTATGTGAACAAGTCATTACCTGTGGTTGTCCCTTTTAATTGACTGCATGGCTGCCAGCTACTCCGTGATTTGAAAGTCTGCAGTTATCCCACGTAAGAAGATGAGCAGCTGGGCGGTGTCACGTACATCGCAGCTCTCATCCAAAGCCAGCCAAAAACATTCAAAGTCGGCCGTTCTGTTCTTCAGCTGAAGCTCCAAGTTTCCGGGCATACAGCGCAACAGAGTCCAATAAGCACTCCTTAATAAACTCTCCGTCAGAAAACGCCTTACTTTTTCTGGCGATTTTGTGAGAAATGACGAAACTTGTCCTGACGGCTGCATCTCTGGGGGTGTGAAATATGACAAAAAGTCCTTGTTGGGTTTGCAGTTTTACCATCAACGCATCAGCCTCCCTTGCGTGCAGTTCATCGAACAGATTCCGGTATTTTCCTGGTGCTTCGTCATGTAGTGGCGATTCAAATGATATTCTTTAAACACAGCAAGCTGTGTACCACAAATTAAGCACACGGCTTTACCTTTCATTTCTGTAAAGAAATACTTGGCAGTCCATGTCTTGTTGGAAAGACGCCATTCCTTATCAACTTTTCTCTTTTTAGCGTCTCGGGGGTAACCGTGAGTGGGGAGGCGGGGCCGGCGGACCGACGGCGCCCGCTCCAAGATGGCGGCGAGGAGGCGTGGACGAGGGAGCGGCAAGGCGGGGTGTGCTGGGAGCGACGCCGCAATCAGCATAAGGTGCGTGGAGCGCGCAGCTGTGGACAGTGCAATCACCCTCTCGGACCGCATAAGAGGGCGAGAGATGTGAACATCAAGAGAGAGACACGGAGAAAGATGGCGGACGGGAGGAAACCATCCTCTGCTACCACGCGAACGACGGCGACGTGCTGCTGGAAAGCAGACGGCGGACGGAAGGAAACCATTGGTGTGCTCACGTAAGAAAAGGCAGCTGCTTCTGAATAGCACGCAAAAGACTGTTATTGAAATAATAAAGAAGTCTAAAGCGTCGCACGACAATGGATGGTCCTGAGAACCCGCACGGCAGTTAGGACTGTCACACTTGTCGCTGTGCACCTTCACTCACAGGCTACACACGGACATACGCACATAAATAACACTTTTCACAATAAAAGCAGCACAGTTGTATTGCGCGCACGACATAGATGTTTTTTAAAACTTTATTTTGTCATCTGTGATTGCCGCTGTTCACATTCACTCACACACGCGCTTACGTCCACACGGAAGCAATACAAATAACGCTTTTCAAAACAAAAGCAGCACCGTTGTGTTGCACACTCGACATAGATATCTTTTTTAATTTATTTTGTAATTTATGATTGGCCTCACGCGGGCCAGACAGGGACGCACAAAGGGCTGAATGTGGCCCGCGGGCCGCAGAAGGTCCGGGTCTGCGTTAAATAGTGTCATAACTACTAATCACCCCCAGGTGTTAACTAGTGCCCAGGTGATGAGTGAAACCATGACTACTAATCACTCCCAGGTGTTAAATAGTGCCCAGGTGATGAGTGAAACCATGACTACTAATCACTCCCAGGTGTTAAATAGTGCCCAGGTGATGAGTGAAACCATGACTACTAATCACTCCCATGTATTAAATAGTGCCCAGGTGATGAGTGAAACCATGACTACTAATCACTCCCATGTATTAGATAGTGCCCAGGTGATGAGTGAAACCATGACTACTAATCACCCCCAGGTGTTAAATAGTGCCCAGGTGATGAGTGAAACCATGACTACTAATCACTCCCAGGTGTTAAATAGTGCCCAGGTGATGAGTGAAACCATGACTACTAATCACTCCCAGGTGTTAAATAGTGCCCAGGTGATGAGTGAAGCCATGACTACTAATCACTCCCAGGTGTTAAATAGTGCCCAGGTGATGAGTGAAACCATGACTACTAATCACCCCCAGGTGTTAAATAGTGCCCAGGTGATGAGTGAAACCATGACTACTAATCACTCCCAGGTGTTAAATAGTGCCCAGGTGATAAGTGAAACCATGACTACTAATCACCCCCAGGTGTTAAGTTAAATAGTGCCCAGGTGATGAGTGAAACCATGACTACTAATCACTCCCAGGTGTTAAATAGTACCCTGTGATGAGTGGCAGCATGTAAAAACCATGACTACTAATCACCCCCAGGTGTTAAATAGTGCCCAGGTGATGAGTGAAACCATAACTACTAATCACTCCCAGGTGTTAAATAGTGCCCAGGTGATAAGTGAAACCATGACTACTAATCACCCCCAGGTGTTAAATAGTGCCCAGGTGATGAGTGAAACCATGACTACTAATCACTCCCAGGTGTTAAATAGTACCCTGTGATGAGTGGCAGCATGTAAAAACCATGACTACTAATCACCCCAGGTGGTGAAGACAACTGTGTGAAGCCAGTGCAGGAACAACACCAACAGAGCAGGAAGTGGAAACAAAATAAGAGCACAAGAAAGGAAGTGAACCAAAAACAAGTAAACATAGAATGGCCTAACAAATCATAACAGTTATTATTATTAGCATTCATTATTATTATCCCAATATTATTTCTATTTAAATTCTTAAACACTTTTTTCTGTCCATCATTTATTGGCATATGATCAGTAAGACACTGTTAGTCATATACTATATATATATATATATATATATATATATATATATATATATATATATATATATATATATATATATATATATATATATATATATATATATATATATATATATATATATATATATATATATATATATATATATATCTTAAAGTAGCCCTGCCCATGGTAATGAATTGATTTCAATTCATTACCATGGGCGGGGCTACTTTAAGATATGAGTCTTCTGAGCTTTAAGTTTTGTGATGGAAGTTCATGTGCTGGTGTTAGTTTGAGGTAGTTTGTGGTATTTTC
>NC_084744.1:36169665-36277165 GCF_033978785.1 Entelurus aequoreus | reverse complement strand
ACTGTTATCGACGCAAAGTGTAAAAGGCAGCATGTGTGATGGTATGGGGGTGTATTAGTGGCCAAGACATGGGTAACTTACACATCTGTGAAGGCACCATTAATGCTGAAAGGTACATACAGCCTTTGGAACAACATATGTTGCCATCTAAGCACCGTCTTTTTCATGGACGCCCTGCTTATTTCAGCAAGACAATGCCAAGGCACATTCAGCACGTGTTACAACAACGTGGCTTCGTAAAAAAAGAGTGTGGGTACTAGACTGGCCTGCCTGTAGTCCAGACCTGTCTCCCATCGAAAATATGTGGCACATTATGAAGCCTAAAATAGCAGAAGGGAGACCCCGGACTGTTGAACCACTGAAGCTCTACATAAAACAAGAATGGGAAAGAATTTCACTTTCAAAGCTTCAAGAATTAGTTTCCTCAGTTCCCAATCGTTTACTGAGTGTTGTTAAAAGGAAAGGCCATGTAACACAGTGGTGAACATGCCCTTTCCCAACTACTTTGTCACGTGTTGCAGCCATGAAATTATAAGTTCATTATTATTTGCAAAAAAAAATAAAGTTTATGAGTTTGAACATAAAATATGTTGTCTTTGTAGCATATTCAACTGAATATGGCTTGAAAAGGATTTGCAAATCATTGTATTCCGTTTATATTTACATCTAACACAATTTCCCAACTCATATGGAAACGGGGTTTGTAGAAACAATAAGTCAAAGAAAGGGTACTCAAGGGTACTTTTATGCGCCAAGTGGCGAGGGAAGACTATATATCTCTATGAAGCTGCGGCATCTCATAAAATCCCATTTGTGATGGAAGTAGACGTAGCATTGTGCTCTAGGGAACCTGGTATCACGTAGCATTGTGCTCTAGGTAACCTGGTGTCACGTAGCATTGTGCTCTAGGGAACCTTGGTATCACGTAGCATTGTGCTCTAGGTAACCTGGTATCACGTAGCATTGTGCTCTAGGGAACCTGGTATCACGTTAGCATTGTGCTCTAGGTAACCTGGTATCACGTAGCATTGTGCTCTAGGTAACCTGGTATTACGTAGCATTGTGCTCTAGGTAACCTGGTGTCACGTAGCATTGTGCTCTAGGTAACATGGTATCACGTAGCATTGTGCTCTAGGTAACCTGGTGTCACGTAGCATTGTGCTCTAGGTAACCTGGTGTCACGTAGCATTGTGCTCTAGGGAACCTGGTATCACGTAGCATTGTGCTCTAGGGAACCTGGTATCACGTAGCATTGTGCTCTAGGGAACTGCGTATCACGTAGCATTGTGCTCTAGGGAACCTGGTGTCACGTAGCATTGTGCTCTAGGGAACCTGGTGTCACGTAGCATTGTGCTCTAGGTAACCTGGTATCACGTAGCATTGTGCTCTAGGGAACCTGGTGTCACGTAGCATTGTGCTGTAGGTAACCTGGTATCACATAGCATTGTGCTCTAGGTAACCTGGTGTCACGTAGCATTGTGCTCTAGGGAACCTGGTATCACGTAGCATTGTGCTCTAGGGAACCTGGTATCACGTAGGATTGTGCTCTAGGTAACCTGGTATCACATAGCATTGTGCTCTAGGTAACCTGGTGTCACGAGCATTGTGCTCTAGGTAACCTGGTATCACGTAGCATTGTGCTCTAGGGAACCTGGTATCACGTAGCATTGTGCTCTAGGGAACTTGGTATCACATAGCATTGTGCTCTAGGGAACCTGGTATCACGTAGCATTGTGCTCTAGGGAACCTGGTGTCACGTAGCATTGTGCTCTAGGGAACCTGGTGTCACATAGCATTGTGCTCTAGGGAACCTGGTATCACGTAGCATTGTGCTGTAGGTAACCTGGTGTCACGTAGCATTGTGCTCTAGGTAACCTGGTGTCACGTAGCATTGTGCTCTAGGGAACCTGGTATCACATAGCATTGTGCTCTAGGGAACCTGGTATCACGTAGCATTGTGCTCTAGGGAACCTGGTATCACGTAGCATTGTGCTCTAGGTAACCTGGTATCACATAGCATTGTGCTCTAGGTAACCTGGTGTCACATAGCATTGTGCTCTAGGGAACCTGGTATCACGTAGCATTGTGCTCTAGGGAACCTGGTATCACGTAGCATTGTGCTCTAGGTAACCTGGTATCACGTAGCATTGTGCTCTAGGGAACCTGGTATCACGTAGCATTGTGCTCTAGGTAACCTGGTGTCACACCTGAATCTCCAGACTCAATGTGCATGTGTCAGTCCATTGCGTATAACAACTAGACAACTAACTAAGCTATACTAAATGCATGCAGCCATTGTTATAACTTAGCTTTACTCCATTCTTCTATTATATGAAAACCACAATGGCTCCTGGGTTTTGTGAACAAAGATCGGACTCAGATCAGCTCGGTAGTGCTTAGTGGATGACTTCCCTATACAAGATTAGTTGATTATACAGAAGTTTCTCCATCATCTTGGACACAGCTGGAAGAATTGCGATCGGTCTATAGTTGGATATGGTCATCGGCTTCAGATATTGGTATGATTTGAGCAGTTTTGCAAAAAGAAAGGAACACTGAGAGGCTAACGCAGAGATGAAAAAGAGGAATGAAACGAGGAGCATGGGTTTTCACAAAGGTCCTGTATAGATTCTTTATGGTATAGGAATGGGAATTACCTCAGGAACTACTTTTAATAGGTCAAAGCTTGACAGATCTCCATCTGAGAGATTTGTGCAAATGCAAAAACTGCTCAATTTGATGGTAGAGATTGGGTTAGAGATCTTGCCCCAAGTGGAGGAGTTCAAGTACCTGGGAGTCTTGTTCACGAGTGAGGGAAGAGTGGATGGTGAGATCGACAGGCGGATCGGTGCGGCGTCTTCAGTAATGCGGACGCTGTATCAATCTGTTGTGGTGAAGAAGGAGCTGAGCCGGAAGGCAAAGATCTCAATTTACCGGTCGATCTGCATTCCCATCCTCACCTATGGTCATGAGCTTTGGGTTATGACCAAAGGACAAGATCACGGGTACAAGCGGCCCAAATGAGTTTCCTCCGCCGGGTGGTGGGTCTCTCCCTTAGAGATAGGGTGAGAAGATCTGTCATCCGGGAGGAGATCAAAGTAAAGCCGCTGCTCCTCCACATGGAGAGGAGCCAGACGAGGTCGTTCGGGCATCTGGTCAGGATGCCACCCGAACGCCTCCCTAGGGAGGTGTTTAGGGCACGTCCGACCGGTAGGAGGCCACGGGGAAGACCCAGGACACGTTGGGAAGACTATGTCTCCCGGCTGGCCTGGGAACGCCTCGGGATCCCCCGGGAGGAGCTGGACCAAGTGGCTGGGGAGAGGAAAGTCTGGGCTTCCCTGTTTAGGCTGCTGCCCCCGCGACCCGACTTTGGATAAGCAGAGGAAGCTGGATGGATGGATGGAGATTGGGTTTCTGCCATATGAACTGGGGTTGTAAACTTCAATGCTAGTGTTTTTATTAAGTAGTTAGTAAAAGTCCTTGCAATTTGTTTGTGTTCAGATGTGACAACACCATCAAAGTTGATGTGAAGGGAATTATATTTATTTAGCACTTTGGGGGTAGATTGTTTTTTTTCATAAAGAAATACAATCATGTGTGCTTACGGACTGTATCCCTGCAGACTGTATTGATCTATAATGATATATAATGTATATATTGTGTTTTTTATGTTGATTTAATAATTTAAAAAAAAAAAAAAAAAAAAATTTTTTTTATTTTTTTCAATTTCTTGTGTGGCCCGGTACCCGCTCCGCGGCCCGGTGGTTGGGGACCACTGTGTTACAGTATTCCGACCTGGAGGAGACTAACTGTAGTCTGTTACAGTATTCCAACCTGGAGGAGACTAACTGTAGTCTGTTACAGTATTCCGACCCGGAGGAGACTAACTGTAGTCTGTTACAGTATTCCGACCCGGAGGAGACTAACTGTAGTCTGTTACAGTATTCCGACCCGGAGGAGACTAACTGTAGTCTGTTACAGTATTCCGACCCGGAGGAGACTAACTGTAGTCTGTTACAGTATTCAGACCCGGAGGAGACTAACTGTAGTCTGTTACAGTATTCCGACCCGGAGGAGACTAACTGTAGTCTGTTACAGTATTCCAACCCGGAGGAGACTAACTGTAGTCTGTTACTGTATTCCAACCCGGAGGAGACTAACTGTAGTCTGTTACAGTATTCCAACCCGGAGGAGACTAACTGTAGTCTGTTACAGTATTCCAACCCAGAGGAGACTAACTGTAGTCTGTTACAATATTCCAACCCGGAGGAGACTAACTGTAGTCTGTTACTGTATTCCAACCCGGAGGAGACTAACTGTAGTCTGTTACAGTATTCCAACCTGGAGGAGACTAACTGTAGTCTGCTACAGTATTCCAACCTGGAGGAGACTAACTGTAGTCTGTTACAGTATTCCAACCTGGAGGAGACTAACTGTAGTCTGTTACAGTATTCCAACCTGGAGGAGACTAACTGTAGTCTGTTACAGTATTCCAACCTGGAGGAGACTAACTGTAGTCTGTTACAGTATTCCAACCTGGAGGAGACAAACTGTAGTCTGTTACAGTATTCCAACCTGGAGGAGACTAACTGTAGTCTGTTACAGTATTCCAACCCGGAGGAGACTAACTGTAGTCTGTTACAGTATTCCAACCTGGAGGAGACTAACTGTAGTCTGTTACAGTATTCCAACCTGGAGGAGACTAACTGTAGTCTGCTCATTGGACTTTTTGTACAGAGACATTTTTTTTTACGTACAGTTTCACTGTTTGTATGAACATTTGTTCAAATTTGTCCCCGATTTTTTGTGGATATTTCATCATTCCAGTCGATGGAACTTCTTTCACCGTTGAACTGAGCTAGTTTTGAATTTGGTATATTTTCCAAAGTTGCATGTCCTTTTACACGTCTTAGTTTCATCCTGACCGTGTAGAAAATGGTCAGAGTTTGCTGCTTTTATTACTCCAGAATTGACATATTTTTTACAGTAGTTTGTAGAAACGACGTCAATGATTGAATGGCGCGTTTTTCCGATTCTGGTGGGTTCCTTGGTTCGTCGACTAAGACCAAGTTTAGAGGCAAACGCCTTGAGAGATTTGGATGTACGATTCTTCCAGTCCAGATTCAAGTCCCCAAGGACAAGTGGCTCTTCCGTCCTTACATTTTTGAATAAGCTGGAGAGTTGTGATGATGTGTGTTAGTGTTTGGAGGGTTGTGTGTCACAATAATTGGAAGTTGATGTGTGAAATTAACAACAAGTTGGAGTGTCTGTGTGTGTCTTTTCATTTCTTTTTGCCGTGTTCATATTTTGATTAACATCAGTTTCGGTCTTTACGACAGAGAGATCATTTGCTCTTGAGAGGAAGGAGTCAGGAAGGGTAGGAGAGAAGATTCAGATGCTGCCATTATGTGCTTTTCTTTATACTGCCACCATTTTAAATTCATCCAGTTTGGGGACAAGACTGCAAGTCTTTGGATGGCAAATGTGACAATGTAACAAATCCAATGTCAGTGTGAACAAAAGTCATTTCAGATGGGATTTGACATGCACTGATTTGCCACATAGATTGTACTTGACGCTCTTCCCTGTTGGCTTGGTGTCATTTGACGTTTCTATGCAAAATGCAGGCAGAGAATGAACAGAACCTCCTTGGTGGATTGCAGGCTTCACGCTTCTGGCATCTCATTTCAAATGGCAATTTCCATCTGGCACTAGGACTCGCCCTATTGTGTCCATCACGCTGTCTACCTTTCTGCTTACATCCTCTCAACACAAAGTATGTCCATTCCAGAAGGGACACGGATAGGAAATTGCTAAATCCTTTGTCACGCTGCGTTGTACAAGAGGTTGATAGTGACAGGTGGCGTGCAGACAATATGCTCAGCTTGAATCACTAAGACCCAAAGCTATGCAGACCTCTCACATTGCAGGACATCCCACTCATACACACATCTCGTGCCCTCCTTGTCTGTCCATACACACATCTCACCATTTCATGCCCTCCTTGTCTGTCCATACACACATCTCACCATTTCATGCCCTCCAAGGAGACAACCAAGCAACTGGAAGCAATGCCGTCAATTCCAAGTCACTGAAATGCAACAATATTCATTTCCTGTGTTCTTATTTCCAAGCTTACCTATGAAGGGCTTCATCTGAACCAACACATATCCTTGTGGTCTATAATATGTGTTAAATATGCTTTGGTGTACACTTTGCTCCACGGTCACTTTTCTAAAGCTATATGCTTGCATGTTCGAAATAAACTCAAACTCAAACTCAAACTCAAACTGTCGGAGAGTTTGTTCAAACGTTTTACTCCCGGAGACCCTTTGGTGAAACCACGCCCCACCCTTTCCAAAAGTATCATTATTGATCTGTTTTTAAAAATGTACATTATTGAAATATATATTTCCGAAGACAAACATCAGCACCATTTTCTTTTTCAGACCCAGGTTAAAATAAACTTCATGAAAATATAGGATTGCCGGTCACAGCATTAGGCACACCTGCACACTCTAGGATCGCTACAAGAGTTGCGTCAAAAAAGCTGCTTTATCAGCATTAATAAGTCACATCAGTGCCAAGATTATGTGAAACTAATACTTTATCATAACTTCTTCAAACCAAGCAGATTTGTCTGCGATTAATCCAACTTTGTACTGCATACACTAGAACGACCACATTAGTACGTCCAGCCATCTGTGACATCACAAATGGCCAACAAGACAAAGCATCCACAACTGCATGCAAACTCACGTCTAAATGCATGAATGTTATCATTTGCTGCTTTGACATGATACATCAATAACACCATTCATAAGTCAGAAAGGAGAAAACAATCACCATTGGTCCACATTAAATTGTGCAATATTCAAGTTTACAATGGATTAGGATTTGTGAATGGATTTCCTGAAATATCAGTTGTTAATTCCACAATGCAGGGTTAATATTGACGCATTATTCAGAGCATATTGTGAATTTTGCAAAAGATGCGGTCCTTAAATTAGTGTTGGTACACACACTGTACGTGTGTGTGTGTGTGTGTGTGTGTGTGTGTGTGTGTGTGTGTGTGTGTGTGTGTGTGTGTGTGTGTGTGTGTGTGTGTGTGTGTGTGTGTTTAGGGAGGAGTGTAGTGCCAAAGAAGACAGATTGTTTGAAAACATAAAAGGCTCCAATGAAGCTGAAGTAAACCCCAATGGAGTCAGAGCACAAGTTGTCTAAATAGCAGTTGTTGTAAATTGTCCTTAAAGGACACATTCTTCACTACACATTCTTCACTACACATTATTCACTACACACTCTTCACAACACATTCTTCACTACACATTCTTCACTACACATTCTTCACTACACAATCTTTACTACACATTCTTCACTACACATTCTTCACTACACATTCTTCACTACACTTTCTTCACTACAAATCTGTCAGCTTGTTTTTCTTGAAGCCCTTCAGCGTGTTGAAGCACCGTGTAGTTCTCAGAGGAGGACATGAGAAAGCTGTTTACCTGTCACTAGTGCAAAGTCTGAACTATAGCTTCTATACATACATACATACATACACCCATACATACATCTATACATACACCCATACATACATTTATACATACACCCATACATACATACATACATACACCCATACATACATCTATACATACACCCATACATACATCTATACATACACCCATACATACACACATACATACACCCATACATACATCTATACATACACCCATACATACATCTATACATACACCCATACATACATCTATACATACACCCATACATGCATCTATACATACACCCATACATACATCTATACATACACTCATACATACATACATACATACATACATACATACACCCATACATACATCTATACATACATACACCCATACATACATCTATACATACACCCATACATACATACATACATACACCCATACATACATCTATACATACACCCATACATACATACATACATACACCCATACATACATCTATACATACACCCATACATACATTTATACATACACCCATACATACATACATACATACACCCATACATACATCTATACATACACCCATACATACATCTATACATACACCCATACATACACACATACATACACCCATACATACATCTATACATACACCCATACATACATCTATACATACACCCATACATACATCTATACATACACCCATACATGCATCTATACATACACCCATACATACATCTATACATACACTCATACATACATACATACATACATACATACACCCATACATACATCTATACATACATACACCCATACATACATCTATACATACACCCATACATACATACATACATACACCCATACATACATCTATACATACACCCATACATACATACATACATACACCCATACATACATCTATACATACATCTATACATACATCTATACATACACCCATACATACATCTATACATACACCCATACATACATACATACACCCATACATACATCTATACATACACCCATACATACATACATACATACATACATACACCCATACATACATCTATACATACACCCATACATACATCTATACATACACCCATACATACATACATACATACATACATACACCCATACATACATCTATACATACACCCATACATACATACATACATACATACACCCATACATACATCTATACATACATCTATACATACATCTATACATACACCCATACATACATCTATACATACACCCATACATACATCTATACATACACCCATACATACATCTATACATACATCTGTACATACACCCATACATACATACATACATACATACACCCATACATACATCTATACATACATCTATACATACATCTATACATACACCCATACATACATCTATACATACACCCATACATACATCTATACATACACCCATACATACATTTATACATACATCTATACATACACCCATACATACATCTATACATACATGTATACATACATACATACACCCATACATACATCTATACATATGTCTATACATACATCTATACATACACCCATACATACATCTATACATATGTCTATACATACATCTATACATACACCCATACATACATCTATACATACATCTATACATACATACATATATACATCTATACATACACCCATACATACATCTATACATACACCCATACCTACATCTATACATACACCCATACATACATCTATACATATGTCTATACATACATCTATACATACACCCATACATACATTTATACATATGTCTATACATACATCTATACATACACCCATACCTACATCTATACATACACCCATACATACATCTATACATATGTCTATACATACATCTATACATACACCCATACATACATTTATACATACATACATATATACATCTATACATACACCCATACATACATCTATACATACACCCATACATACATTTATACATACATACATACATACATCTATACATACACCCATACATACATCTATACATACACCCATACATACATCTATACATACACCCATACATACATCTATACATACACCCATACATACATCTATACATATGTCTATACATACATCTATACATACACCCATACATACATCTATACATATGTCTATACATACATCTATACATACACCCATACATACATCTATACATACACCCATACATACATCTATACATACACCCATACATACATCTATACATATGTCTATACATACACCCATACATACATCTATACATACATACATACATACATGTTTTAATGGTGGTGTGTGACGTCATTCATGTTTTAATGGTGGTGTGTGACATCATTCATGTTTTAATGGTGGTGTGTGACATCATTCATGTTTTAATGGTGGTGTGTGACGTCATTCATGTTTTAATGGTGGTGTGTGACATCATTCATGTTTTAATGGTGGTGTGTGACGTCATTCATGTTTTAATGGTGGTGTGTGACATCATTCATGTTTTAATGGTGGTGTGTGACATCATTCATGTTTTAATGGTGGTGTGTGACATCATTCATGTTTTAATGGTGGTGTGTGACGTCATTCATGTTTTAATGGTGGTGTGTGACATCATTCATGTTTTAATGGTGGTGTGTGACGTCATTCATGTTTTAATGGTGGTGTGTGACATCATTCATGTTTTAATGGTGGTGTGTGACATCATTCATGTTTTAATGGTGGTGTGTGACATCATTCATGTTTTAATGGTGGTGTGTGACATCATTCATGTTGTAATGGTGGTGTGTGACATCATTCATGTTTTAATGGTGGTGTGTGACATCATTCATGTAGTAATGGTGGTGTGTGACATCATTCATGTTGTAATGGTGGTGTGTGACATCATTCATGTTTTAATGGTGGTGTGTGACATCATTCATGTTTTAATGGTGGTGTGTGACATCATTCATGTTTTAATGGTGGTGTGTGACATCATTCATGTTTTAATGGTGGTGTGTGACATCATTCATGTTTTAATGGTGGTGTGTGACATCATTCATGTTTTAATGGTGGTGTGTGACATCATTCATGTAGTCTATTCATAAGTCTATACAACTATCTATATATCTGCACAGCCCTAGTACAAGTAGTCTATTCATAAATCTATACTTCCATCTTTATATCTGCACAGCCCTAGTACAAGTACTCAACAGTACACACCTGTCCCTGGTTGGTATTAATGATGCCCTGTCCAAACATCACAGTTTGAATGATTGTACTCACAGTACATACATGTGTACTACACTAAGACATGTGTACTACACTAAGACATGTGTTCCACACTAAGACATGTGTACTACACTAAGACATGTGTTCTACACTAAGACATGTGTTCCACACTAAGACATGTGTACTACACTAAGACATGTGTACTACACTAAGACATGTGTTCTACACTAAGACATGTGTTCCACACTAAGACATGTGTACTACACTAAGACATGTGTTCTACACTAAGACATGTGTTCTACACTAAGACATGTGTACTACACTAAGACATGTGTTCTACACTAAGACATGTGTACTACACTAAGACATGTGTTCTACACTAAGACATGTGTACTACACTAAGACATGTGTACTACACTAAGACATGTGTACTACACTAAGACATGTGTTCTACACTAAGACATGTGTACTACACTAAGACATGTGTTGTACACTAAGACATGTGTACTACACTAAGACATGTGTACTACACTAAGACATGTGTTCTACACTAAGACATGTGTCTACACTAAGACATGTGTTCTACACTAAGACATGTGTACTACACTAAGACATGTGTTCTACACTAAGACATGTGTACTACACTAAGACATGTGTTCTACACTAAGACATGTGTACTACACTAAGACATGTGTACTACACTAAGACATGTGTACTACACTAAGACATGTGTTCTACACTAAGACATGTGTACTACACTAAGACATGTGTTGTACACTAAGACATGTGTACTACACTAAGACATGTGTACTACACTAAGACATGTGTTCTACACTAAGACATGTGTACTACACTAAGACATGTGTACTACACTAAGACAAGTTCACCATGAAGAATATGATCTATGTGACCATTTGCACATGAATCAGTAATACTTTATCCACATGTTGGAGACATAATTGTACTTGAAATGTTTGTGGATTCTTAACATGACATAGTAAATACAAGGACTAGGACACAAATGTAGAAGACTTAACATGACGTAGTAAATACAAGGACTAGGACACAAATGTAGAAGACTTAACATGACATAGTAAATACAAGGACTAGGACACCAATGTAGAAGACTTAACATGACGTAGTAAATACAAGGACTAGGACACAAATGTAGAAGACTTAACATGACGTAGTAAATACAAGGACTAGGACACAAATGTAGAAGACTTAACATGACGTAGTAAATACAAGGACTAGGACACAAATGTAGAAGACTTAACATGACGTAGTAAATACAAGGACTAGGACACAAATGTAGAAGACTTAACATGACGTAGTAAATACAAGGACTAGGACACAAATGTAGCAGACTTAACATGACGTAGTAAATACAAGGACTAGGACACAAATGTAGAAGACTTAACATGACGTAGTAAATACAAGGACTAGGACACAAATGTAGAAGACTTAACATGACGTAGTAAATACAAGGACTACGACACAAATGTAGAAGACTTAACATGACGTAGTAAATACAAGGACTAGGACACAAATGTGGAAGACTCAACATGACGTAGTAAATACAAGGACTAGGACACAAATGTAGAAGACTCAACATGACGTAGTAAATACAAGGACTAGGACACAAATGTAGAAGACTCAACATGACGTAGTAAATACAAGGACTAGGACACAAATGTAGAAGACTTAACATGACATAGTAAATACAAGGACTAGGACACAAATGTAGAAGACTTAACATGACATAGTAAATACAAGGACTAGGACACAAATATAGAAGACTTAACATGACGTAGTAAATACAAGGACTAGGACACAAATGTAGAAGACTTAACATGACATAGTAAATACAAAGACTAGGACACAAATGTAGAAGACTTAACATGACATAGTAAATACAAGGACTAGGACACAAATGTAGAAGACTTAACATGACGTAGTAAATACAAGGACTAGGACACAAATGTAGAAGACTTAACATGACATAGTAAATACAAGGACTAGGACACAAATGTAGAAGACTTAACATGACGTAGTAAATACAAGGACTAGGACACAAATGTAGAAGACTTAACATGACGTAGTAAATACAAGGACTAGGACACAAATGTAGAAGACTTAACATGACGTAGTAAATACAAGGACTAGGACACAAATGTAGAAGACTTAACATGACGTAGTAAATACAAGGACTAGGACACAAATGTAGAAGACTTAACATGACGTAGTAAATACAAGGACTAGGACACAAATGTAGAAGACTTAACATGACGTAGTAAATACAAGGACTAGGACACAAATGTAGAAGACTTAACATGACGTAGTAAATACAAGGACTAGGACACAAATGTAGAAGACTTAACATGACGTAGTAAATACAAGGACTAGGACACAAATGTAGAAGACTTAACATGACGTAGTAAATACAAGGACTAGGACACAAATGTAGAAGACTCAACATGACGTAGTAAATACAAGGACTAGGACACAAATGTAGAAGACTCAACATGACGTAGTAAATACAAGGACTAGGACACAAATGTAGAAGACTCAACATGACGTAGTAAATACAAGGACTAGGACACAAATGTAGAAGACTTAACATGACATAGTAAATACAAGGACTAGGACACAAATGTAGAAGACTTAACATGACATAGTAAATACAAGGACTAGGACACAAATGTAGAAGACTTAACATGACATAGTAAATACAAGGACTAGGACACAAATATAGAAGACTTAACATGACGTAGTAAATACAAGGACTAGGACACAAATGTAGAAGACTTAACATGACATAGTAAATACAAGGACTAGGACACAAATGTAGCAGACTTAACATGACATAGTAAATACAAGGACTAGGACACAAATGTAGAAGACTTAACATGACGTAGTAAATACAAGGACTAGGACACAAATGTAGAAGACTTAACATGACATAGTAAATACAAGGACTAGGACACAAATGTAGAAGACTTAACATGACGTAGTAAATACAAGGACTAGGACACAAATGTAGAAGACTTAACATGACGTAGTAAATACAAGGACTAGGACACAAATGTAGAAGACTTAACATGACGTAGTAAATACAAGGACTAGGACACAAATGTAGAAGACTTAACATGACGTAGAAAATACAAGGACTAGGACACAAATGTAGAAGACTTAACATGACGTAGTAAATACAAGGACTAGGACACAAATGTAGAAGACTTAACATGACGTAGTAAATACAAGGACTAGGACACAAATGTAGAAGACTTAACATGACATAGTAAATACAAGGACTAGGACACAAATGTAGAAGACTTAACATGACGTAGTAAATACAAGGACTAGGACACAAATGTAGAAGACTTAACATGACATAGTAAATACAAGGACTAGGACACAAATGTAGAAGACTTAACATGACGTAGTAAATACAAGGACTAGGACACAAATGTAGAAGACTTAACATGACGTAGTAAATACAAGGACTAGGACACAAATGTAGAAGACTTAACATGACATAGTAAATACAAGGACTAGGACACAAATGTAGAAGACTTAACATGACGTAGTAAATACAAGGACTAGGACACAAATGTAGAAGACTTAACATGACATAGTAAATACAAGGACTAGGACACAAATGTAGAAGACTTAACATGACATAGTAAATACAAGGACTAGGACACAAATGTAGAAGACTTAACATGACGTAGTAAATACAAGGACTAGGACACAAATGTAGAAGACTTAACATGACATAGTAAATACAAGGACTAGGACACAAATGTAGAAGACTTAACATGACATAGTAAATACAAGGACTAGGACACAAATGTAGAAGACTTAACATGACGTAGTAAATACAAGGACTAGGACACAAATGTAGAAGACTTAACATGACAGTAAATACAAGGACTAGGACACAAATGTAGAAGACTTAACATAATAATAATAATAATGAGTGACATCATATCTTCAACACTTGCAACTAATATTATTCATATTATTAATATTATTCATGTTGTTCTTCTCCTTCCTTGACCAGACAACTTGGCTCAGCAAGATGAAATATTGATTTATGCTCCTTCTTAGTTCTTTGTTTTTGGCAGAAGTATTATGCAATGTTGTTGTTGTTGTTGTTGTTGTTGTTGTTGTTGGCACATACCTATGTATCACAGGAAATACAGTTTGTCCATTAATAACCAAGCAAACACACTTCAACTGTAACACACTATATGTATGATGTCCAGCCATCCAAATGATGAGAATCACTAATCAATAATGACTAATGACTAATCACTAATCACTAAACACTAAACACTAATCACTAATCACTAATGACTAATGACTAATCACTAATCACTAATCACTAAACACTAATCACTAATGACTAATCACTAATCACTAAACACTAAACACTAATCACTAATCACTAATGACTAATGACTAATCACTAATCACTAATCACTAAACACTAATCACTAATCACTAATCACTAATCACTAAACACTAAACACTAAACACTAATCACTAATGACTAATCACTAATCACTAATCACAGGTGTATCAAATCCAGCACTTAGACATGGAGACTGTTTCTGTGAAAGAATGGGCCGCTCTCAGTGATTTCCAGCATGGAAGTGTCACAGGATGCCACCTGTGTGAGCTTCATAGGTTGATTGGCAACACTAAATGTTGTACATCTGTGTTGGCCCTGTGATGAGGTGGTGACTTGTCCAGGGTGCACCCCACCTTCCGCCCGAATGCAGCTGAGATAGGCTCCAGCACCCCCCGCGACCTCAAAAGGGACAAGTGGTAGAAAATGGATGGATGGATGGAAGAGTTTGGGAACAACAGCAACTCAGCCAGGAAGTGTTAGGCCAGGTAAAGTGCCAGAGAGGTCAGCATAGTGCAAAGTGGTAGACCAGGTAAAGTGACAGAGAGGTCAGCATAGTGCAAAGTGGTAGGCCAGGTAAAGTGCCAGAGAGGTCAGCATAGTGCAAAGTGGTAGGCCAGGTAAAGTGACAGAGGTCAGCATAGTGCAAAGTGGTAGGCCAGGTAAAGTGACAGAGAGGTCAGCATAGTGCAAAGTGGTAGGCCAGGTAAAGTGACAGAGAGGTCAGCATAGTGCAAAGTGGTAGGCCAGGTAAAGTGACAGAGGTCAGCATAGTGCAAAGTGGTAGGCCAGGTAAAGTGACAGAGAGGTCAGCATAGTGCAAAGTGGTAGGCCAGGTAAAGTGCCAGAGAGGTCAGCATAGTGCAAAGTGGTAGGCCAGGTAAAGTGACAGAGGTCAGCATAGTGCAAAGTGGTAGGCCAGGTAAAGTGACAGAGAGGTCAGCATAGTGCAAAGTGGTAGGCCAGGTAAAGTGACAGAGAGGTCAGCATAGTGCAAAGTGGTAGGCCAGGTAAAGTGCCAGAGAGGCCAGCATAGTGCAAAGTGGTAGGCCAGGTAAAGTGACAGAGAGGTCAGCATAGTGCAAAGTGGTAGGCCAGGTAAAGTGCCAGAGAGGTCAGCATAGTGCAAAGTGGTAGGCCAGGTAAAGTGCCAGAGAGGTCAGCATAGTGCAAAGTGGTAGGCCAGGTAAAGTGACAGAGAGGCCAGCATAGTGCAAAGTGGTAGGCCAGGTAAAGTGACAGAGGTCAGCATAGTGCAAAGTGGTAGGCCAGGTAAAGTGCCAGAGAGGTCAGCATAGTGCAAAGTGGTAGGCCAGGTAAAGTGCCAGAGAGGCCAGTATAGTGCAAAGTGGTAGGCCAGGTAAAGTGACAGAGAGGTCAGCATAGTGCAAAGTGGTAGGCCAGGTAAAGTGACAGAGAGGTCAGCATAGTGCAAAGTGGTAGGCCAGGTAAAGTGCCAGAGAGGTCAGCATAGTGCAAAGTGGTAGGCCAGGTAAAGTGACAGAGGTCAGCATAGTGCAAAGTGGTAGGCCAGGTAAAGTGACAGAGAGGTCAGCATAGTGCAAAGTGGTAGGCCAGGTAAAGTGCCAGAGAGGTCAGCATAGTGCAAAGTGGTAGGCCAGGTAAAGTGACAGAGAGGTCAGCATAGTGCAAAGTGGTAGGCCAGGTAAAGTGCCAGAGAGGCCAGCATAGTGCAAAGTAGTAGGCCAGGTAAAGTGCCAGAGAGGCCGGCATAGTGCAATGTGGTAGGCCAGGTAAAGTGACAGAGAGGCCAGCATAGTGCAAAGTGGTAGGCCAGGTAAAGTGACAGAGAGGTCAGCATAGTGCAAAGTGGTAGGCCAGGTAAAGTGCCAGAGAGGTCAGCATAGTGCAAAGTGGTAGGCCAGGTAAAGTGACAGAGAGGTCAGCATAGTGCAAAGTGGTAGGCCAGGTAAAGTGCCAGAGAGGCCAGCATAGTGCAAAGTGGTAGGCCAGGTAAAGTGACAGAGAGGTCAGCATAGTGCAAAGTGGTAGGCCAGGTAAAGTGCCAGATAGGCCAGCATAGTGCAAAGTGGTAGGCCAGGTAAAGTGACAGAGAGGCCAGCATAGTGCAAAGTGGTAGGCCAGGTAAAGTGACAGAGAGGCCAGCATAGTGCAAAGTGGTAGGCCAGGTAAAGTGACAGAGAGGCCAGCATAGTGCAAAGTGGTAGGCCAGGTAAAGTGCCAGAGAGGTCAGCATAGTGCAAAGTGGTAGGCCAGGTAAAGTGCCAGAGAGGTCAGCATAGTGCAAAGACTTTCTGCACAGTCACTTGCTACACACTTCATGTCACCTTCCAATTAGCCCACGTACAGTACGCAGAGAGCTTCATGGAATGAATGGCCGAGCAGCTGCATCTAAGCCATACATCAGCAAGTCCAATGCAAAGCGTGGGATGCAGTGGTGTAAAGGACATCACCACTGGACTCTAGAGCAGTGGACACACCTTCTCTGGACTGATGAGTCACACTTTTACATCTGATGGACCAGTCTGGCTCTGGAGGTTGCCAGGACAACAGAACATTTCTCACTGCATTGTGCCCAGTGTGAAATTTGGTGGAGGAGGAATTATGGTGTGGGGTTGTTTTCCGAGAGTTGGGCTTGGCCTCTTAGTTCCAGTGAAAGGAACTTTGAATGCTCCAGGATACCAAAACCTTTTGGACAATTCCATGCTCCCAACTTTGTGGGACATGACTATGCACCAGTGCACAAAGCAAGCTCCATAAAGACATGGATGACAGAGTCTGGTGTGGATTAACTTGACTGGCCTGCACAGAGTCCTGACCTGAACCCCATAGAACACCTTTGGGATGAATTAGAACGGAGACTGAGAGCCAGGCCTTCTCCACCAACATCAGTGTGTGACCTCACCAATGTCCTTTTGGAAGAATGCTGGACAATTCCTATAAACACACTCCACAACCTTGTGGACAGCCCTCCCTGAAGATATAAACACACTCTGCAACCTTGTGGACAGCCTTCCCAGAAGATATAAACACACTCCACAACCTTGTGGACAGCCTTCCCAGAAGATATAAACACACTCCACAACCTTGTGGACAGCCTTCCCAGAAGATATAAACACACTCCACAACCTTGTGGACAGCCTTCCCAGAAGATATAAACCCACTCCACAACCTTGTGGACAGCCTTCCCAGAAGATATAAACACACTCCACAACCTTGTGGACAGCCTTCCCAGAAGATATAAACACACTCCACAACCTTGTGGACAGCCTTCCCAGAAGATATAAACACACTCCACAACCTTGTGGACAGCCTTCCCTGAAGATATAAACCCACTCCACAACCTTGTGGACAGCCTTCCCAGAAGATATAAACACACTCCACAACCTTGTGGACAGCCTTCCCAGAAGATATAAACCCACTCCACAACCTTGTGGACAGCCTTCCCAGAAGAGTTGAAGCTGTAATAGCTGCAAAAGGTCATATTGCCCCCTATGGGTTAGGAATGGGATGGCACTTTAACTTCATAAGGGGGCAAGGCAGTCATGAGTCATTATAGTGTATGCAGAGCAGCCATTAAGAAGAAAACATGACAATATTATTCATCCGATGCAGTAAATGTTACCAACACTGCGTACAAGCAAGTACAATTATTTCATCAATATCAAGGGCTATTGTAAACCATGGGGGGGGGGGGGGGGGGGGGGGCATGCAAGTTGCCATGGCAACGACACCCATGTATATGTTTGCTCCGAGTCCACATGACATTTGAATGACTGTTCATTGTTGCACAAACAGATGAGGACATTTAAAGACTTCCTGAAATATTGTTTTCATATTCAGTTTTGCAGCCTAAAGTCAGGACTGACCGAAGAACCAAGTCGTGTAACACAATCAGGTACTTTCTTCAGTTTTTAGGTCACGCTGGTATTTTTGTGGTTGGCTGTGTGGTAAAAAAAACATGTTTGCAAGTCATTCATCAGAATAATTGGCCATTTTTGGTGATTTTTGACATGACTCAACTGAAATATTACAATAATAAAATGTTGTCTTCTGGATAAAACATTGAACATGGCCTCCCGCTTTGTGCATAAACCTCCACCATCCTTCTGGATAAAACATTGAACATGGCCTCCCGCTTTGTGCATAAACCTCCACCATCCTCCCTATATGCAGTTAGGAGTGTACATTGAGTACCGGTACTTGTTGGTGCCGGTTCTTCTAATCCAGAACCACCGTTGACATTCTGGACAAAAGATATGGATATCTGTAATTTTGAGTTATTTTGGACCTACCTGACTGACTTCAGGTGCGGCCACAATGCATTAACAAAGTCACAGGTAACATCCAAAAATCAGCCTGGAATGATGACCAATAAGGAAGCAACACCACACAAAAGTTTGTAACACAACAATATTTCCTCCTCAAAGTCATGCTCGCTAATAAGACTTAGTGTCAGTTAAAAGTCAAGGTAGATTTATTTATATAGCACATTTCTCAAAACAGACTACTGCCCCAAAGTGCTGTAGAGATGAAAACAGAAAAAATATAAAATAATAATAATCAAAATGACAATAAGCACAAAACACGCTTTATATATATATATATATATATATATATATATATATATATATATATATATATATATATATATATATATATATATATATATATATATATATATATATATATATATATATATATGTATATATATATATATATATATATATATATATATATATATATATATATATATATACGTATATATATATATATATATATATATATATATATATATATATATATATATATATATATATATATATATATATATATATATATATATATATTCGTATATAAATATATATATATATATATATGTACGTATATATATATATATATATATATATATATACGTACGTACATATATATATATATATATATATATATATATATATATATATACGTACGTACATATATATATATATATATATATATATATATATACTTTTATATATATACTTTTATATATATATATATATATATATATATATATATACGTACGTACATATATATATATATATATATATATATATATATATACTTTTATATATATACTTTTATATATATATATATATATATATATATATATATATATATATATATATATATATATATATATATATATATATATATATATATATATATATATATATATATATATATATATATTGTGTTAAAATGCATACAAAGTGTAGAAAAAGCCAAAAGGTAAAAGTGAAGGCACTTTACTCACTTCATCAAACATCCTCCGAGCCATCCACAAATCCACAAGCTAATATAAATCCACTCAAAAGTGACAAATTCTAAAAGAATAATCCATGAAGTTTCTCAGAAGCGAGATAGCATTGATCTCTAATGGCCGCCTGATGTCAATGAAATATTTTGTATATCATACATGACTAGTATTATTGGTTGTATTGATGTCAATGAAATATTTGGTATATCATACATGACTAGTATTATTGGTTATATTGATGTCAATGAAATATTTGGTATATCATACATGACTAGTATTCTTGGTGTTGTATTGTGTCCAGCTGAGTGTCAGTGGAATGCAAAGGAACACGGTGACTGTTTCCACGCACTAAATGAGTGAAATTGTTCTTCTTTGATAAGCTCTTGCTTCTACCTTGACCACATTTAGATGATTGTTCAATGCATAGTGGGAAGTAGATCTAGTGGGAAGTAGATCTAGTGGGAAGTAGATCTAGTGGGTGAATGTGATCACTCCTCCACACGTCATCCACACAAGTGAAGAGGAGATCAAGTGGAGACAGAAAGGACAAGCTGTAAATAAGGTATGATCATGTAGATGTGTTTACTATCCTCAGTTAGCAAGAACAACAAGCATCTAAGTTAAGATGGAGGCAGTGTTTGCTGCTAGCTTATATTAGTAAACTTAGTTCATATTAGTAAACTTAACTCATCTTAGTAAACTTAACTCATATTAGTAAACTTAACTCATCTTAGTAAACTTAGCTCATATTAGTAAACTTAACTCATCTTAGTAAACTTAACTCATATTAGTAAACTTAGCTCATATTAGTAAACTTAACTCATCTTAGTAAACTTAACTCATAGTAGTAAACTTAACTCATCTTAGTAAACTTAACTCATATTAGTAAACTTAACTCATAGTAGTAAACTTAGCTCATATTAGTAAACTTAACTCATCTTAGTAAACTTAACTCATCTTAGTAAACTTAGCTCATATTAGTAAACTTAACTCCTATTATTAAATTAGCTCATATTAGTAAACTTAGCTCATATTAGTAAACTTAACTCATCTTAGTAAACTTAACTCATAGTAGTAAACTTAACTCATCTTAGTAAACTTAACTCATATTAGTAAACTTAACTCATAGTAGTAAACTTAGCTCATACTAGTAAACTTAACTCATCTTAGTAAACTTAGCTCATATTAGTAAACTTAACTCATCTTAGTAAACTTAACTCATATTAGTAAACTTAACTCATCTTAGTAAACTTAGCTCATATTAGTAAACTTAACTCCTATTATTAAATTAGCTCATATTAGTAAACTTAGCTCATCTTAGTAAACTTAACTCCTATTATTAAATTAGCTCATATTAGTAAACTTAACTCCTATTATTAAATTAGCTCATATTAGTAAACTTAGCTCATATTAGTAAACTTAACTCATCTTAGTAAACTTAGCTCATATTAGTAAACTTAACTCATACAAGTAAACTTAACTCATAGTAGTAAACTTAACTCATCTTAGTAAACTTAGCTCATATTAGTAAACTTAACTCATATTAGTAAACTTAGCTCATATTAGTAAACTTAGCTCATCTTAGTAAACTTAGCTCATATTAGTAAACTTAACTCATCTTAGTAAACTTAACTCATATTACTAAACTTAACTCATCTTAGTAAACGTAGCTCATATTAGTAAACTTAACTCCTATTATTAAATTTGCTCATATTAGTAAACTTAGCTCATATTAGTAAACTTAACTCATCTTAGTAAACTTAGCTCATATTAGTAAACTTAACTCATATTAGTAAACTTAACTCATAGTAGTAAACTTAACTCATCTTAGTAAACTTAGCTCATATTAGTAAACTTAACTCATCTTAGTAAACTTAAATCACATTAGTAAACTTAGCTCATATTATTAAATTAGCTCATATTAGTAAACTTAACTCATATTAGTAAACGTAGCTCATATTAGTAAACTTAACTCATATTAGTAAACTTAACCCCTATTATTAAATTAGCTCATATTAGTAAACTTAACTCATATTAGTAAACTTAACTCCTATTATTAAATTAGCTCATATTAGTAAACTTAACTCATATTAGTAAACTTAACTCATATTAGTAAACGTCGCTCATATTAGTAAACTTAACTCCTGCAATAAGGTCAGTGGAAAGATGTGGATTACTTTTTAATATTCATGTTTCATGCGTATGACATCATTCCTTTTGTTGCCAAAAGGAAGGTAGTTGGCACACTTATTTTCATCCTTAGTGACACAAAATATGTATCTTCCATTGAACAATTATTCATATCTTGTATGTCATGTTCCAGACTGTTTCTTCCAGACTCTTATTTTGTATCTGTTTCCTGTGGGGCAAACTTCCAGACTCTTATTTTGTATCTGTTTCCTGTGGGGCAAACTTCCAGACTCACCCTTAGTGACTCACTCCTTGCTAGCTCCTCTTGCAACCTCCTGTGTTTCACCCTTAGTGACTCACTCCTTGCTAGCTCCTCTTGCAACCTCCTGTGTTCACCCTTAGTGACTCACTCCTTGCTAGCTCCTCTTGCAACCTCCTGTGTTTCACCCTTGGTGACTCACTCCTTGCTAGCTCCTCTTGCAACCTCCTGTGTTTCACCCTTAGTGACTCACTCCTTGCTAGCTCCTCTTGCAACCTCCTGTGTTTCACCCTTGGTGACTCACTCCTTGCTAGCTCCTCTTGCAACCTCCTGTGTTTCACCCTTAGTGACTCACTCCTTGCTAGCTCCTCTTGCAACCTCCTGTGTTTCACCCTTAGTGACTCACTCCTTGCTAGCTCCTCTTGCAACCTCCTGTGTTTCACCCTTAGTGACTCACTCCTTGCTAGCTCCTCTTGCAACCTCCTGTGTTTCACCCTTAGTGACTCACTCCTTGCTAGCTCCTCTTGCAACCTCCTGTGTTTCACCCTTAGTGACTCACTCCTTGCTAGCTCCTCTTGTAACCTCCTGTGTTTCACCCTTAGTGACTCACTCCTTGCTAGCTCCTCTTGGAACCTCCTGTGTTTCACCCTTAGTGACTCACTCCTTGCTAGCTCCTCTTGCAACCTCCTGTGTTTCAGCCTTAGTGACTCACTCCTTGCTAGCTCCTCTTGGGGTCCAATAAAAGACTCCGTTTCAACCAATAAGTATTTTCTCCACATTCTGAAGTAACACGACAATTTAAAATAGCACAACCTGACACATTTATTTGCTAATGTTTTCCCTTTCTAGTTCCTGTTCCCTCTGCATATTCCTGCAACCAAACAGCCACTTCCCAGTTAATGGTGGTGAAAAGCACAAAGGTCCGATTGACTTCCCAGTTAATGGTGGTGAAAAGCACAAAGGTCCGATTAACTTCCCAGTTAATGGTGGTGAAAAGCACAAAGGTCCGATTGACTTCCCAGTTAATGGTGGTGAAAAGCACAAAGGTCCGATTAACTTCCCAGTTAATGGTGGTGAAAAGCTCAAAGGTCCGATTAACTTCCCAGTTAATGGTGGTGAAAAGCTCAAAGGTCATATTAACTTCCCAGTTAATGGTGGTGAAAAGCTCAAAGGTCTGATTGACTTCCCAGTTAATGGTGGTGAAAAGCTCAAAGGTCCGATTAACTTCCCAGTTAATGGTGGTGAAAAGCTCAAAGGTCCGATTGACTTCCCAGTTAATGATGGTGAAAAGCTCAAAGGTCCGATTAACTTCCCAGTTAATGGTGGTGAAAAGCACAAAGATACGATTGACTTCCCAGTTAATGATGGTGAAAAGCTTAAAGGTCCGATTAACTTCCCAGTTAATGGTGGTGAAAAGCTCAAAGGTCCGATTAACTTCCCAGTTAATGGTGGTGAAAAGCTCAAAGGTCCGATTAACTTCCCAGTTAATGGTGGTGAAAAGCTCAAAGGTCCGATTAACTTCCCAGTTAATGGTGGTGAAAATCTCAAAGGTCCAATTAACTTCCCAGTTAATGGTGGGGAAAAGCTCAAAGGTCCGATTAACTTCCCAGTTAATGGTGGTGAAAAGCTCAAAGGGCCGATTAACTTCCCAGTTAATGGTGGTGAAAAGCTCAAAGGTCTGATTAACTTCCCAGTTAATGGTGGTGAAAAGCACAAAGGTCCGATTAACTTCCCAGTTAATGGTGGTGAAAAGCTCAAAGGTCCGATTGACTTCCCAGTTAATGGTGGTGAAAAGCTCAAAGGTCCGATTAACTTCCCAGTTAATGGTGGTGAAAAGCTCAAAGGTCCGATTGACTTCCCAGTTAATGGTGGTGAAAAGCTCAAAGGTCCGATTAACTTCCCAGTTAATGGTGGTGAAAAGCTCCCAGTTAATGGTGGTGAAAAGCACAAAGGTCCGATTAACTTCCCAGTCAATGATGGTGAAAAGCACAAAGGTCCGATTGACTTCCCAGTTAATGGTGGTGAAAAGCACAAAGGTCCGATTAACGTCCCAGTTAATGATGGTGAAAAGCACAAAGGTCCGATTGACTTCCCAGTTAATGGTGGTGAAAAGCACAAAGGTCCGATTGACTTCCCAGTTAATGGTGGTGAAAAGCACAAAGGTCCGATTGACTTCCCTGTTAATGGTGGTGAAAAGCACAAAGGTCCGTTTGACTTCCCAGTTAATGGTGGTGAAAAGCTCCCAGTTAATGGTGGTGAAAAGCACAAAGGTCCGATTAACTTCCCAGTTAATGATGGTGAAAAGCACAAAGGTCCGATTGACTTCCCAGTTAATGGTGGTGAAAAGCACAAAGGTCCGATTAACTTCCCAGTTAATGGTGGTGAAAAGCACAAAGGTCCGATTGACTTCCCAGTTAATGGTGGTGAAAAGCACAAAGGTCCGATTAACTTCCCAGTTAATGGTGGTGAAAAGCACAAAGGTCAGATTGACTTCCCCGTTAATGGTGGTGAAATGCACAAAGGTCCGATTAACTTCCCAGTTAATGGTGGTGAAAAGCACAAAGGTCCGAGTGACTTCCCAGTTAATGGTGGTGAAAAGCACAAAGGTCCGATTAACTTCCCAGTTAATGGTGGTGAAAAGCACAAAGGTCCGATTGACTTCCCAGTTAATGGTGGTGAAAAGCACAAAGGTCCGAGGGACTTCCCAGTTAATGGTGGTGAAAAGCACAAAGGTCCGATTAACTTCCCAGTTAATGGTGGTGAAAAGCACAAAGGTCCGATTGACTTCCCAGTTAATGGTGGTGAAAAGCACAAAGGTCCGATTGACTTCCCAGTTAATGGTGGTGAAAAGCACAAAGGTCCGATTGACTTCCCAGTTAATGGTGGTGAAAAGCACAAAGGTCGATTGACTTCCCAGTTAATGGTGGTGAAAAGCACAATGGTCCGATTGACTTCCCAGTTAATGCTGGTGAAAAGCTCCCAGTTAATGGTGGTGAAAAGCACAAAGGTCCGATTAACTTCCCAGTTAATGATGGTGAAAAGCACAAAGGTCCGATTGACTTCCCAGTTAATGGTGGTGAAAAGCACAAAGGTCCGATTGACTTCCCAGTTAATGGTGGTGAAAAGCACAAAGGTCCGATTAACTTCCCAGTTAATGGTGGTGAAAAGCACAAAGGTCCGATTGACTTCCCAGTTAATGGTAGTGAAAAGCACAAGGTCCGATTGACTTCCCAGTTAATGGTGGTGAAAAGCACAAAGGTCCGATTAACTTCCCAGTTAATGGTGGTGAAAAGCTCAAAGGGCCGATTAACTTCCCAGTTAATGGTGGTGAAAAGCTCAAAGGGCCGATTAACTTCCCAGTTAATGGTGGTGAAAAGCACAAAGGTCCGATTGACTTCCCAGTTAATGGTGGTGAAAAGCACAAAGGTCCGATTGACTTCCCAGTTAATGGTGGTGAAAAGCTCCCAGTTAATGGTGGTGAAAAGCACAAAGGTCCGATTAACTTCCCAGTTAATGATGGTGAAAAGCACAAAGGTCCGATTGACTTCCCAGTTAATGGTGGTGAAAAGCACAAAGGTCCGATTGACTTCCCAGTTAATGGTGGTGAAAAGCACAAAGGTCCGATTAACTTCCCAGTTAATGGTGGTGAAAAGCACAAAGGTCCGAGTGACTTCCCAGTTAATGGTGGTGAAAAGCTCAAAGGTCCGATTGACTTCCCAGTTAATGGTGGTGAAAAGCACAAAGGTCCGATTGACTTCCCAGTTAATGGTGGTGAAAAGCACAAAGGTCCGATTGACTTCCCAGTTAATGGTGGTGAAAAGCACAAAGGTCCGAATGACTTCCCAGTTAATGGTGGTGAAAAGCTCCCAGTTAATGGTGGTGAAAAGCACAAAGGTCCGATTAACTTCCCAGTTAATGATGGTGAAAAGCACAAAGGTCCGATTGACTTCCCAGTTAATGGTGGTGAAAAGCACAAAAGTCCGATTAACTTCCCAGTTAATGGTAGTGAAAAGCACAAAGGTCCGATTGACTTCCCAGTTAATGGTGGTGAAAGGCACAAAGGTCCGATTGACTTCCCAGTTAATGGTGGTGAAAAGCACAAAGGTCCGATTGACTTCCCAGTTAATGGTGGTGAAAAGCTCCCAGTTAATGGTGGTGAAAAGCACAAAGGTCCGATTAACTTCCCAGTTAATGATGGTGAAAAGCACAAAGGTCCGATTGACTTCCCAGTTAATGGTGGTGAAAAGCACAAAGGTCCGATTGACTTCCCAGTTAATGGTGGTGAAAAGCACAAAGGTCCGATTAACTTCCCAGTTAATGGTGGTGAAAAGCACAAAGGTCCGAGTGACTTCCCAGTTAATGGTGGTGAAAAGCACAAAGGTCCGATTAACTTCCCAGTTAATGGTGGTGAAAAGCACAAAGGTCCGGTTGACTTCCCAGTTAATGGTGGTGAAAAGCACAAAGGTCCGATTGACTTCCCAGTTAATGGTGGTGAAAAGCACAAAGGTCCGATTGACTTCCCAGTTAATGGTGGTGAAAAGCACAAAGGTCCGATTGACTTCCCAGTTAATGGTGGTGAAAAGCACAAAGGTCCGATTAACTTCCCAGTTAATGGTGGTGAAAAGCACAAAGGTCCGATTGACTTCCCAGTTAATGGTAGTGAAAAGCACAAGGTCCGATTGACTTCCCAGTTAATGGTGGTGAAAAGCACAAAGGTCCGATTAACTTCCCAGTTAATGGTGGTGAAAAGCTCAAAGGGCCGATTAACTTCCCAGTTAATGGTGGTGAAAAGCTCAAAGGGCCGATTAACTTCCCAGTTAATGGTGGTGAAAAGCACAAAGGTCCGATTAACTTCCCAGTTAATGGTGGTGAAAAGCACTAAGGTCCGATTGACTTCCCAGTTAATGGTGGTGAAAAGCACAAAGGTCCGATTAACTTCCCAGTTAATGGTGGTGAAAAGCACAAAGGTCCGATTGACTTCCCAGTTAATGGTGGTGAAAAGCACAATGGTCCGATTGACTTCCCAGTTAATGGTGGTGAAAAGCTCCCAGTTAATGGTGGTGAAAAGCACAAAGGTCCGATTAACTTCCCAGTTAATGATGGTGAAAAGCACAAAGGTCCGATTGACTTCCCAGTTAATGGTGGTGAAAAGCACAAAGGTCCGATTAACTTCCCAGTAATGGTGGTGAAAAGCACAAAGGTCCGATTGGCTTCCCAGTTAATGGTGGTGAAAAGCTCCCAGTTAATGGTGGTGAAAAGCACAAAGGTCCGATTAACTTCCCAGTTAATGGTGGTGAAAAGCACAAAGGTCCGATTGACTTCCCAGTTAATGGTGGTGAAAAGCACAAAGGTCCGATTAACTTCCCAGTTAATGGTGGTGAAAAGCACAAAGGTCCGAGTGACTTCCCAGTTAATGGTGGTGAAAAGCACAAAGGTCCGATTAACTTCCCAGTTAATGGTGGTGAAAAGCAAAAAGGTCCGATTGACTTCCCAGTTAATGGTGGTGAAAAGCACAAGGTCCGATTGACTTCCCAGTTAAGGGTGGTGAAAAGCACAAAGGTCCGATTGACTTCCCAGTTAATGGTGGTGAAAAGCACAAGGTCCGATTGACTTCCCAGTTAATGGTGGTGAAAAGCACAAAGGTCCGATTAACTTCCCAGTTAATGGTGGTGAAAAGCTCAAAGGGCCGATTAACTTCCCAGTTAATGGTGGTGAAAAGCACAAAGGTCCGATTAACTTCCCAGTTAATGGTGGTGAAAAGCACAAGGTCCGATTGACTTCCCAGTTAATGGTGGTGAAAAGCACAAAGGTCCGATTAACTTCCCAGTTAATGGTGGTGAAAAGCTCAAAGGGCCGATTAACTTCCCAGTTAATGGTGGTGAAAAGCTCAAAGGGCCGATTAACTTCCCAGTTAATGGTGGTGAAAAGCTCAAAGGTCCGATTAACTTCCCAGTCAATGGTGGTGAAAAGCACAAAGGTCCGATTGACTTCCCAGTTAATGGTGGTGAAAAGCTCCCAGTTAATGGTGGTGAAAAGCACAAAGGTCCGATTAACTTCCCAGTTAATGGTGGTGAAAAGCACAAAGGTCCGATTGACTTCCCAGTTAATGGTGGTGAAAAGCACAAAGGTCCGATTAACTTCCCAGTTAATGGTGGTGAAAAGCACAAAGGTCCGAGTGACTTCCCAGTTAATGGTGGTGAAAAGCACAAAGGTCCGATTAACTTCCCAGTTAATGGTGGTGAAAAGCACAAAGGTCCGATTGACTTCCCAGTTAATGGTGGTGAAAAGCACAAGGTCCGATTGACTTCCCAGTTAAGGGTGGTGAAAAGCACAAAGGTCCGATTGACTTCCCAGTTAATGGTGGTGAAAAGCACAAGGTCCGATTGACTTCCCAGTTAATGGTGGTGAAAAGCACAAAGGTCCGATTAACTTCCCAGTTAATGGTGGTGAAAAGCACAAAGGTCCGATTAACTTCCCAGTTAATGGTGGTGAAAAGCTCAAAGGGCCGATTAACTTCCCAGTTAATGGTGGTGAAAAGCACAAAGGTCCGATTAACTTCCCAGTTAATGGTGGTGAAAAGCACAAGGTCCGATTGACTTCCCAGTTAATGGTGGTGAAAAGCACAAAGGTCCGATTAACTTCCCAGTTAATGGTGGTGAAAAGCTCAAAGGGCCGATTAACTTCCCAGTTAATGGTGGTGAAAAGCTCAAAGGGCCGATTAACTTCCCAGTTAATGGTGGTGAAAAGCTCAAAGGTCCGATTAACTTCCCAGTCAATGGTGGGGAAAAGCACAAAGGTCCGATTAACTTCCCAGTTAATGGTGGTGAAAAGCTCAAAGGGCCGATTAACTTCCCAGTTAATGGTGGTGAAAAGCTCAAAGGGCCGATTAACTTCCCAGTTAATGGTGGTGAAAAGCACAAAGGTCCGATTAACTTCCCAGTTAATGGTGGTGAAAAGCACTAAGGTCCGATTGACTTCCCAGTTAATGGTGGTGAAAAGCACAAAGGTCCGATTAACTTCCCAGTTAATGGTGGTGAAAAGCACAAAGGTCCGATTGACTTCCCAGTTAATGGTGGTGAAAAGCACAATGGTCCGATTGACTTCCCAGTTAATGGTGGTGAAAAGCTCCCAGTTAATGGTGGTGAAAAGCACAAAGGTCCGATTAACTTCCCAGTTAATGATGGTGAAAAGCACAAAGGTCCGATTGACTTCCCAGTTAATGGTGGTGAAAAGCACAAAGGTCCGATTAACTTCCCAGTAATGGTGGTGAAAAGCACAAAGGTCCGATTGACTTCCCAGTTAATGGTGGTGAAAAGCTCCCAGTTAATGGTGGTGAAAAGCACAAAGGTCCGATTAACTTCCCAGTTAATGGTGGTGAAAAGCACAAAGGTCCGATTGACTTCCCAGTTAATGGTGGTGAAAAGCACAAAGGTCCGATTAACTTCCCAGTTAATGGTGGTGAAAAGCACAAAGGTCCGAGTGACTTCCCAGTTAATGGTGGTGAAAAGCACAAAGGTCCGATTAACTTCCCAGTTAATGGTGGTGAAAAGCACAAAGGTCCGATTGACTTCCCAGTTAATGGTGGTGAAAAGCACAAGGTCCGATTGACTTCCCAGTTAAGGGTGGTGAAAAGCACAAAGGTCCGATTGACTTCCCAGTTAATGGTGGTGAAAAGCACAAGGTCCGATTGACTTCCCAGTTAATGGTGGTGAAAAGCACAAAGGTCCGATTAACTTCCCAGTTAATGGTGGTGAAAAGCTCAAAGGGCCGATTAACTTCCCAGTTAATGGTGGTGAAAAGCACAAAGGTCCGATTAACTTCCCAGTTAATGGTGGTGAAAAGCACAAGGTCCGATTGACTTCCCAGTTAATGGTGGTGAAAAGCACAAAGGTCCGATTAACTTCCCAGTTAATGGTGGTGAAAAGCACAAAGGTCCGATTGACTTCCCAGTTAATGGTGGTGAAAAGCACAAGGTCCGATTGACTTCCCAGTTAAGGGTGGTGAAAAGCACAAAGGTCCGATTGACTTCCCAGTTAATGGTGGTGAAAAGCACAAGGTCCGATTGACTTCCCAGTTAATGGTGGTGAAAAGCACAAAGGTCCGATTAACTTCCCAGTTAATGGTGGTGAAAAGCTCAAAGGGCCGATTAACTTCCCAGTTAATGGTGGTGAAAAGCACAAAGGTCCGATTAACTTCCCAGTTAATGGTGGTGAAAAGCACAAGGTCCGATTGACTTCCCAGTTAATGGTGGTGAAAAGCACAAAGGTCCGATTAACTTCCCAGTTAATGGTGGTGAAAAGCTCAAAGGGCCGATTAACTTCCCAGTTAATGGTGGTGAAAAGCTCAAAGGGCCGATTAACTTCCCAGTTAATGGTGGTGAAAAGCTCAAAGGTCCGATTAACTTCCCAGTCAATGGTGGTGAAAAGCACAAAGGTCCGATTAACTTCCCAGTTAATGGTGGTGAAAAGCTCAAAGGTCCGATCAATCATGGTATTCCAGACTTCTCTTTCCCTAGACAGGAACTGTGAGCATTGCTTCCCCTTGTTGTTGTTTGCTCGCATAGTCTCTAGTCTTTGTAATCCATTATTATTATTATTAGCTGTTCTTGGAGTGTCTGTGAAGCTTGCTTCTGGTTCTTGGAGTGTCTGTGAAGCTTGCTTCTGGTTCTTGGAGTGTCTGTGAAGCTTGCTTCTGGTTCTTGGAGTGTCTGTGAAGCTTGCTTCTGGTTATTCTACTCCTGCTGCAGCTTTTGTCTCTGGCAACAATTCATCTTTTGGTTAGTTCTTTTGCCTAATTGGTGGTTACTTCCTGGCACCATCATGTTTGGTCCTGTCCATTGTGAGTACTTCCATCCATGCATTTCCTACCGCTTATCCCTTTCGGGGTCGCGGGGGGGTGCTGGAGCCTATCTCAGCTACAATCGGGCGGAAGGCGGGGTACACCCTGGACAAGTCGCCCCCTCATCGCAGGGCCAACACAGATGTACAACATTCACACACTAGGCACCATTTAGTGCTGCCAATCAACCTGATTGTGAGTACTTGATTGTGGTATTTGGACTGTAGAGGACTCTTTAGTCTGTTCCTTCAAACATTTATTTTTGACACTTTGCCGTTGTCTCTGCATCCCGTCCTACAATTTCCTGACATTCACACTAACAAGCTTCTTCACTTTCTCTTACTCTCCAGCTGATAAGTACACAGTTGAGGTCAGAATGGGTGGAAAATTCCATCAATAACGTGTCAGTTTATTCATCCCAGAGTGGTGCATGAGTAGCTGCAGGGGTTGCAATGAAGACACGGTTCATCTCCAGTCGGGGGAGATAGCAAATACCTCGGGAGATGAGCCAGTGAGGCAGAACAGACATATGAAGAACTGCAGCGTGAAGTAAAGGTTGGTCCTGGTCAAGCACGGGACACCAAGTGTGTGTGTGGGCGTGTGTGTGTGTGTGTGTGTGTGTGTGTGTGTGTGTGTGTGTGTGTGTGTGTGTGTGTGTGTGTGTGTGTGTGTGTGTGTGTGTGTGTGTGTGTGTGTGTGTGTGTGTGTGTGTGTGTGTACAGAGGTAGAAAATATCTCTCGGTTTAGAAGGAAAAATGCCTCCAAAAGACGCTTTCTTTTGGGACGTTCCTCTTTGCGTGCTCATTGACTGGAACCGGGACCTCCAACAATGCGCTCGTATTACAACAATAGCATTTCGAAGTTTTCACAATACGGTGCTTTTGGATTGTAACCAGATTGGAAGTCAAATACAAACGGAAGACAAATAAGAATGAGAGGAAAATAAAACGGGAAGTTTATTGAAAAGGGCATTTATGGCTCATTTGACTGTCTTTTCAAATGCTATTTGATCTCAGATCCCAGTTTTTAAAAACGGATTATTAAAAAACTAATTGATTTTTTGAAAATTATGGATGAGAATAAATGAGAATAACAACTCGGATGTGAACTGTACCAGACATCAACAATACCAGGGAGACTGATGTCATTACCAATGAGCTGTGGACACACCTGTGGCCCTCCTACCTTTGCCAGTTGGGAGTGGGCATAATGAATGAGAATGGACACTGACTCTTGGAGCTGTGAACCTCCCAATAACTGTCTTCTTCTGGATCAGGACTTGTGTCCACAATCAACCACAACCAAGTATGTCACCAACTGAATGTGGTCCTAGTCCGACATGCTGACATCAAGAATGTTCTTCACACACCATCTGCGATACGTGTGTCCACTCCTGGTCATGCTGCAGGATTGGGGTGCAACCAAAGAAACGACAAAGATCAAGATGTTTCACCCAGACCTCATGGAGTAGTTTACTCAGAGTTTTGAGAGGGAATTTCCCGTCCTGAAACCTGGTGACACTGCCATAAAGAACTGGCACAACCACATACACCGCACCACTTGGGCTACCTTTGGGAAGAAGTCCTTAAGATCACATGACTATTTCCGAGCCAAATCCAAATAGATCAGAGTCATGTTGACCATGCATGAGAAACAACCCTAACCCAGCAGAAGTTTCAGACACTTTCTCTCAGGCCTGCAAGGACTTTGGCCCAACAGTCTAAAGACATGTGGCATGTGGTCGTCCAAAAAGGAATCCAACTTTTGCCATCCTACTCCCTGCCGTCTTCACCCACTATGCTCCCAGTGCCACCCGCACTGGTTTATGACAGTTTGTGGCAGGACACCCTTGAAAGAGAGACTATTATGAGACACTTGTGGTTTAGGGCTATATAAATAAACATTGATTGATTGATTGATTAATCTCAATGCAACTTTCCTGGATGAATAAAATCCAAACTAATAAATACAGCTGCTGGTGCCAGTATATGCAAACCCTTCGTCCACACCAGTAAAAGGTCAGATTATGCTAGATCCCTGTGTTTACCCGACTTCTGCTGTCTGTGCCACTACTACTTTGTTGGTTGCTACTAGCTTCCATGCTAGTGTTTACTCATAGCCTTTTGTAATTTTAGTCAGGGCAGCTAGTATTTATTATTTTCATATGTTCTAGCAGTTTCTGCAGTTCTGCCTGTTTTCCATATTTTGTTTAAGGCTTACATCTGTGTATTTGTTTTGAACTATTTTCGATAAACTATTGGCAAACATTTTAGACACTTGTTACAACACAAGATGGGTCCAAAACCTGCTTAGCTTTCAGCAAGTGCGGACCCTCAAACTTTTCATGACTTTGTTCAAAAGTGTGTATGCAAGTGTGAGTCGTACACAACCCTACCTCTTAGGTGGATCTTGTTTTCCGGACTGTGCACCAACACTGAACTAACAGAGTCCAAGCTGTCATAGTTACTGCAACCGAGAGGGCCCGTCCTTGTCTCTGTTACCTAGGAAACAAAGAAGAACTTGTATTTATATCAACATGCAAAACAAGTATGTATTCCATCCTCTTGCAGCGATAAATGTTTAAAACCATTTCTGTGTTTGCATAGAACATTGAAGAACGGCTGCGGTTTCTACTGTACCACAAACACTTGAAGTCCAACAGATGAACAGAAATAACGTTCTTACACAATGACAGCATTATCAATCAATCAATCAATCGGGTGACCGGAGTGGGTACGGTTCATAATATGTGAGTGCAGGCCAGCAGGGGGATCCTATTGCATGTAGACCAGTCAACAGCACAGGGACGTCACCGACTGATGCATAGAGGGGTGGTCCACCCCCGCTCCCGACTTGGAACAGCTAGCGCGTCCACCATCGAAACTAATCCGTGGCCACCTGGTATCCTCTCCGTGCAGGAGAGGGTGGCAGAGCAGCAAAGAGAAGCGGCAGGTCAACTGGTCTAAAAAGGGGTCTATTTAAAGACTAGAGTATACAAATGAGTTTTAAAATGGGACTTATAGCATCTCTAACTGTTACTGCTAGAACATTCCAGAGTACTGGAGTCCAAACAGAAAACACTCTATAGTCCGCAGACTTTTTTGGGGCTCTGGGAATCACCAATAAGCCGGAGTTCTTTGAACGCAGATTTCTGTCCGGGACATATGGTACAATACAATCAGCAAGACAGACCCTTTAGTATTTTATACCTAAGTAGTAAAACCTTAAAGTCGCATCTTACTAACAGTTACGTTGTCCAACAGTTTTGCATGTTACAACAACACATGTTACTGAGAAGTTGATGTAACATGACTTGCTACTTTTATGTCGACAGGACGTCAGAAGCATAGCAACTTCAATTTTGGGAGTAAGTGGTGTGCAGGTGACAGCAAATGAACTTGATATCACATAGAGATATCATGTAGAGATATCATGTGGAGGTAACCACGTCAATCTACAATGGTGGAGCAGAGACAGAGTTTCCTAACTAGCGCAGACCACATGCAGTTGGACAGGACTGTCTAGAACCTCTCTAGCAGTCACTGCTAGGAATTCAACACAAATAGTTAGGAACAGTTGAATTGTAACATTTGACAACCTATGAAAGAGTTGCTAACACCTTGCACAAGGGCACTGTGACTATAGTCCGTAAGCAGACTAGAAGGGAAGGACTTTAGTGGGGATTTGAATAGGAAATTGTCTGACTTGTTTCCGGATGTGTTAAGTAAGAATGAGTCATCCGGAATGTTCTGACGCAGTATTTAGTGAGTGAGTGATTAGTGGGCATTAGAAGTGTGCCAAGCAGACGTGGAGCTGGCAGGCATGGCATGTCGGCACAACACAAAGTCGTCTGACAGCACAAACAAATAAACATCTTTGCTTTCAATACGGCGCCACTGCAGCTGCTCGCTAGCTGCTCGCAGGCTGCTCGCTGGCTGCAGGGCATCCAAAGTATACTGAGATTAGAACGGGCTTCATCACGTTTAATTACAACACACTAAAACCTAAAACATTACGCACGTGCCTATCAAGTCTTTATCTTTATATGTCCTACATTCTCACTTGATATTAATAACTCACGTTCTACTTCATTATTTTCATTTTGCAACGCTGACGTGTCCTGTAGAAGTCAGCTAGATCTTGCATCATATGGTATTGTAATGTAAAACTACTAAGTCATTAATCAGGAGTCAATCATGAACATGTTAGTGTTGTGTCCTGTAGAAGTCAGCTAGATCTTGCATGAGATGGTATTATAATGTAAAACTACTAAGTCATTAATCAGGAGTCAATCGTGAACATGTTGCTGACGTGTCCTGTAGAAGTCAGCTAGATCTTACATGAGATGGTATTATAATGTAAAACTACTAAGTCATTAATCAGGAGTCAATCGTGAACATGTTGCTGACGTGTCCTGTAGAAGTAGGCTAGATCTTACATGAGATGGTATTATAATGTAAAACTACTAAGTCTTTAATCAGGAGTCACTCATGAATATGTTAGTGTTGTGTCCTGTAGAAGTCAGCAAGATCTTGCATGAGATGGTATTATAATGTAAAACTACTAAGTCATTAATCAGGAGTCAATCGTGAACATGTTGCTGACGTGTCCTGTAGAAGTTAGCTAGATCTTACATGAGATGGTATTATAATGTAAAACTACTAAGTCATTAATCAGGAGTCAATCGTGAACATGTTAGTGTTGTGTCCTGTAGAAGTCAGCTAGATCTTACATGAGATGGTATTATAATGTAAAACTACTAAGTCATTAATCAGGAGTCAATCATGAACATGTTGCTGACGTGTCCTGTAGAAGTCAGCTAGATCTTACATGAGATGGTATTATAATGTAAAACTACTAAGTCATTAATCAGGAGTCACTTGTGAACATGTTGCTGACGTGTCCTGTAGAAGTCAGCTAGATCTTGCAACATATGGTATTATAATGTCAAACTACTAAGTCATTAATCAGTAGTCAATCATGAACATGTTGCTGACGTGTCCTGTAGAAGTCAGCTACATCTTACATGAGATGGTATTATAATGTAAAACTACTAAGTCATTAATCAGGAGTCAATCATGAACATGTTGCTGACGTGTCCTGTAGAAGTCAGCTAGATCTTGCATTACATAATATTATAATGTAAAACTACTAAGTCATTAATCAGGAGTCAATCATGAACATGTTGCTGACGTGTCCTGTAGAAGTCAGCTACATCTTGCATCAGATGGTATTATAATGTAAAACTACTAAGTCATTAATCAGGAGTCAATCATGAACATGTTGCTGACGTGTCCTGTAGAAGTCAGCTAGATCTTACATGAGATGGTATTATAATGTAAAACTACTAAGTCATTAATCAGGAGTCACTTGTGAACATGTTGCTGACGTGTCCTGTAGAAGTCAGCTACATCTTGCATCATATGGTATTATAATGTAAAACTACTAAGTCATTAATCAGGAGTCAATCATGAACATGTTGCTGACGTGTCCTGTAGAAGTCAGCTAGATCTTACATGAGATGGTATTATAATGTAAAACTACTAAGTCATTAATCAGGAGTCAATCGTGAACATGTTGCTGACGTGTCCTGTAGAAGTCAGGTAGATCTTACATGAGATGGTATTATAATGTAAAACTACTAAGTCATTAATCAGGAGTCACTTTTGAACATGTTGCTGACGTGTCCTGTAGAAGTCAGCTAGATCTTACATGAGATGGTATTATAATGTAAAACTACTAAGTCATTAATCAGGAGTCACTAGTGAACATGTTAGTGTTGTGTCCTGTAGAATTCAGCTAGATCTTACATTAGATGGTATTATAATGTAAAACTACTAAGTCATTAATCAGGAGTCACTTGTGAACATGTTACTGACGTGTCCTGTAGAAGTCAGCTACATCTTGCATCATATGGTATTATAATGTAAAACTACTAAGTCATTAATCAGGAGTCAATCATGAACATGTTGCTGACGTGTCCTGTAGAAGTCAGCTAGATCTTGCATCATATGGTATTATAATGTAAAACTACTAAGTCATTAATCAGGAGTCAATCATGAACATGTTGCTGACGTGTCCTGTAGAAGTCAGCTAGATCTTGCATCATATGGTATTATAATGTAAAACTACTAAGTCATTAATCAGGAGTCAATCATGAACATGTTGCTGACATGTCCTGTAGAAGTCAGCTAGATCTTACATGAGATGGTATTATAATGTAAAACTACTAAGTCATTAATCAGGAGTCAATCATGAACATGTTGCTGACGTGTCCTGTAGAAGTCAGCTAGATCTTGCATCATGTGGTATTATAATGTAAAACTACTAAGTCATTAATCAGGAGTCACTTGTGAACATGTTGCTGACGTGTCCTGTAGAAGTCAGCTACATCTTGCATCATATGTTATTATAATGTAAAACTACTAAGTCATTAATCAGGAGTCAATCATGAGCATGTTGCTGACGTGTCCTGTAGAAGTCAGCTACATCTTATATGAGATGGTATTATAATGTAAAACTACTAAGTCATTAATCAGGAGTCAATCATGAACATGTTGCTGGCGTGTCCTATAGAAGTCAGCTAGATCTTACATGAGATGGTATTATATTGTAAAACTACTAAGTCATTAATCAGGAGTCAATCATGAACATGTTGCTGACGTGTCCTGTAGAAGTCAGCTACATCTTACATGAGATGGTATTATAATGTAAAACTACTAAGTCATTAATCAGGAGTCAATCGTGAACATGTTGCTGACGTGTCCTGTAGAAGTCAGCTAGATCTTACATGAGATGGTATTATAATGTAAAACTACTAAGTCATTAATCAGGAGTCAATCATGAACATGTTGCTGACGTGTCCTGTAGAAGTCAGCTACATCTTGCATGAGATGGTATTATAATGTAAAACTACTAAGTCATTAATCAGGAGTCACTCGTGAACATGTTAGTGTTGTGTCCTGTAGAAGTCAGCTAGATCTTACATGAGATGGTATGATAATGCAAAACTACTAAGTCATTAATCAGGAGTCACTTGTGAACATGTTGCTGACGTGTCCTGTAGAAGTCAGCTAGATCTTGAATGAGATGGTATTATAATGGAAAACTACTATGTCATTAATCAGGAGTCACTTGTGAACATGTTGCTGACGTGTCCTGTAGAACTCAGCTACATCTTACATGAGATGGTATTATAATGTAAAACTACTAAGTCATTAATCAGGAGTCACTTGTGAACATGTTGCTGACGTGTCCTGTAGAAGTCAGCTACATCTTGCATCATATGGTATTATAATGTAAAACTAGTAAGTCATTAATCAGGAGTCAATCGTGAACATGTTGCTGACGTGTCCTGTAGAAGTCAGCTAGATCTTACATGAGATGGTATTATAATGTAAAACTACTAAGTCATTAATCAGGAGTCACTTGTGAACATGTTGCTGACGTGTCCTGTAGAAGTCAGCTAGATCTTGCATGAGATGGTATTATAATGTAAAACTACTAAGTCATTAATCAGGAGTCAATCATGAACATGTTGCTGACGTGTCCTGTAGAAGTCAGTGGGCTCTGTACCGAGGATGTCGTTGTGGCTTGTACAGCCCTTTGAGACACTTGTGATTTAGGGCTATATAAATAAACATTGATTGATTGATTGATTGAAGTCAGCTAGATCTTGCATCATATGGTATTATAATGTAAAACTACTAAGTCATTAATCAGGAGTCAATCATGAACATGTTGCTGACGTGTCCTGTAGAAGTCAGCTAGATCTTGCATCACATGGTATTATAATGTAAAACTACTAAGTCATTAATCAGGAGTCAATCATGAACATGTTGCTGACATGTCCTGTAGAAGTCAGCTAGATCTTACATGAGATGGTATTATAATGTAAAACTACTAAGTCATTAATCAGGAGTCAATCATGAACATGTTGCTGACGTGTCCTGTAGAAGTCAGCTAGATCTTGCATCATGTGGTATTATAATGTAAAACTACTAAGTCATTAATCAGGAGTCACTTGTGAACATGTTGCTGACGTGTCCTGTAGAAGTCAGCTACATCTTGCATGAGATGGTATTATAATGTAAAACTACTAAGTCATTAATCAGGAGTCAATCATGAACATGTTGCTGACGTGTCCTGTAGAAGTCAGCTACATCTTACATGAGATGGTATTATAATGTAAAACTACTAAGTCATTAATCAGGAGTCAATCATGAACATGTTGCTGGCGTGTCCTATAGAAGTCAGCTAGATCTTACATGAGATGGTATTATATTGTAAAACTACTAAGTCATTAATCAGGAGTCAATCATGAACATGTTGCTGACGTGTCCTGTAGAAGTCAGCTACATCTTACATGAGATGGTATTATAATGTAAAACTACTAAGTCATTAATCAGGAGTCAATCGTGAACATGTTGCTGACGTGTCCTGTAGAAGTCAGCTAGATCTTACATGAGATGGTATTATAATGTAAAACTACTAAGTCATTAATCAGGAGACAATCATGAACATGTTGCTGACGTGTCCTGTAAAAGTCAGCTACATCTTGCATGAGATGGTATTATAATGTAAAACTACTAAGTCATTAATCAGGAGTCACTCGTGAACATGTTAGTGTTGTGTCCTGTAGAAGTCAGCTAGATCTTACATGAGATGGTATTATAATGCAAAACTACTAAGTCATTAATCAGGAGTCACTTGTGAACATGTTGCTGACGTATCCTGTAGAAGTCAGCTAGATCTTGCATGAGATGGTATTATAATGGAAAACTACTAAGTCATTAATCAGGAGTCACTTGTGAACATGTTGCTGACGTGTCCTGTAGAACTCAGCTACATCTTACATGAGATGGTATTATAATGTAAAACTACTAAGTCATTAATCAGGAGTCACTTGTGAACATGTTGCTGACGTGTCCTGTAGAAGTCAGCTACATCTTGCATCATATGGTATTATAATGTAAAACTAGTAAGTCATTAATCAGGAGTCAATCGTGAACATGTTGCTGACGTGTCCTGTAGAAATCAGCTAGATCTTACATGAGATGGTATTATAATGTAAAACTACTAAGTCATTAATCAGGAGTCAATCGTGAACATGTTAGTGTTGTGTCCTGTAGAAGTCAGCTAGATCTTACATGAGATGGTATTATAATGTAAAACTACTAAGTCATTGATCAGGAGTCAATCATGAACATGTTGCTGACGTGTCCTGTAGAAGTCAGCTAGATCTTACATGAGATGGTATTATAATGTAAAACTACTAAGTCATTAATCAGGAGTCACTTGTGAACATGTTGCTGACGTGTCCTGTAGAAGTCAGCTACATCTTGCATCATATGGTATTATAATGTAAAACTACTAAGTCACTAATCAGGAGTCAATCATGAACATGTTGCTGACGTGTCCTGTAGAAGTCAGCTACATCTTACATGAGATGGTATTATAATGTAAAACTACTAAGTCATTAATCGGGAGTCAATCATGAACATGTTGCTGACGTGTCCTGTAGAAGTCAGCTACATCTTGCATGAGATGGTATTATAATGTAAAACTACTAAGTCATTAATCAGGAGTCAATCATGAACATGTTGCTGACGTGTCCTGTAGAAGTCAGCTACATCTTGCATGAGATGGTATTATAATGTAAAACTACTAAGTCATTAATCAGGAGTCACTCGTGAACATGTTAGTGTTGTGTCCTGTAGAAGTCAGCTAGATCTTACATGAGATGGTATTATAATGCAAAACTACTAGGTCATTAATCAGGAGTCACTTGTGAACATGTTGCTGACGTGTCCTGTAGAAGTCAGCTAGATCTTGCATGAGATGGTATTATAATGTAAAACTACTAAGTCATTAATCAGGAGTCACTTGTGAACATGTTGCTGACGTGTCCTGTAGAAGTCAGCTACATCTTGCATCATATGGTATTATAATGTAAAACTACTAAGTCATTAATCAGGAGTCAATCATGAACATGTTGCTGACGTGTCCTGTAGAAGTCAGCTACATCTTACATGAGATGGTATTATAATGTAAAACTACTAAGTCATTAATCAGGAGTCAATCATGAACATGTTGCTGACGTGTCCTGTAGAAGTCAGCTAGATCTTGCATCATATGGTATTATAATGTAAAACTACTAAGTCATTAATCAGGAGTCAATCATGAACATGTTGCTGACGTGTCCTGTAGAAGTCAGCTAGATCTTACATGAGATGGTATTATAATGTAAAACTACTAAGTCATTAATCAGGAGTCACTCGTGAACATGTTAGTGTTGTGTCCTGTAGAAGTCAGCAAGATCTTGCATGAGATGGTATTATAATGTAAAACTACTAAGTCATTAATCAGGAGTCAATCGTGAACATGTTGCTGACGTGTCCTGTAGAAGTCAGCTAGATCTTACATGAGATGGTATTATAATGTAAAACTACTAAGTCATTAATCAGGAGTCAATCGTCAACATGTTAGTGTTGTGTCTTGTAGAAGTCAGCTAGATCTTACATGAGATGGTATTATAATGTAAAACTACTAAGTCATTAATCAGGAGTCAATCATGAACATGTTGCTGACGTGTCCTGTAGAAGTCAGCTAGATCTTACATGAGATGGTATTATAATGTAAAACTACTAAGATTTTAATCAGGAGTCACTTGTGAACATGTTGCTGACGTGTCCTGTAGAAGTCAGCTACATATTGCATCATATGGTATTATAATGTAAAACTACTAAGTCATTAATCAGGAGTCAATCATGAACATGTTGCTGACGTGTCCTGTAGAAGTCAGCTACATCTTACATGAGATGGTATTATAATGTAAAACTAATAAGTCATTAATCAGGAGTCAATCATGAACATGTTGCTGACGTGTCCTGTAGAAGTCAGCTAGATCTTGCATCATATGGTATTATAATGTAAAACTACTAAGTCAATAATCAGGAGTCAATCATGAACATGTTGCTGACGTGTCCTGTAGAAGTCAGCTACATCTTACATGAGATGGTATTATAATGTAAAACTACTAAGTCATTAATCAGGAGTCAATCATGAACATGTTGCTGACGTGTCCTGTAGAAGTCAGCTAGATCTTGCATCATATGGTATTATAATGTAAAACTACTAAGTCATTAATCAGGAGTCAATCATGAACATGTTGCTGACGTGTCCTGTAGAAGTCAGCTACATCTTACATGAGATGGTATTATGATGTAAAACTACTAAGTCATTAATCAGGAGTCAATCATGAACATGTTGCTGACGTGTCCTGTAGAAGTCAGCTAGATCTTACATGAGATGGTATTATAATGTAAAACTACTAAGTCATTAATCAGGAGTCAATCATGAACATGTTGCTGATGTGTCCTGTAGAAGTCAGCTAGATCTTGCATCATATGGTATTATAATGTAAAACTACTAAGTCATTAATCAGGAGTCACTTGTGAACATGTTGCTGACGTGTCCTGTAGAAGTCAGCTAGATCTTACATGAGATGGTATTATAATGTAAAACTACTAAGTCATTAATCAGGGGTCAATCATGAACATGTTGCTGACGTGTCCTGTAGAAGTCAGCTACATCTTACATGAGATGGTATTATAATGTAAAACTACTACGTCATTAATCAGGAGTCAATCATGAACATGTTGCTGACGTGTCCTGTAGAAGTCAGCTAGATCTTACATGAGATGGTATTATAATGTAAAACTACTAAGTCATTAATCAGGAGTCAATCATGAACATGTTGCTGACGTGTCCTGTAGAAGTCAGCTAGATCTTCCATCATATGGTATTATAATGTAAAACTACTAAGTCATTAATCAGGAGTCAATCATGAACATGTTGCTGACGTGTCCTGTAGAAGTCAGCTAGATCTTACATGAGATGGTATTATAATGTAAAACTACTAAGTCATTAATCAGGAGTCAATCATGAACATGTTGCTGACGTGTACTGTAGAAGTCAGCTACATCTTGCATGAGATGGTATTATAATGTAAAACTACTAAGTCATTAATCAGGAGTCACTCGTGATCATGTTAGTGTTGTGTCCTGTAGAAGTCAGCTAGATCTTACATGAGATGGTATTATAATGTAAAACTACTAAGTCATTAATCAGGAGTCACTTGTGAACATGTTGCTGACGTGTCCTGTAGAAGTCAGCTAGATCTTGCATGAGATGGTATTATAATGTAAAACTACTAAGTCATTAATCAGGAGTCACTTGTGAACATGTTGCTGACGTGTCCTGTAAAAGTCAGCTACATCTTGCATCACATGGTATTATAATGTAAAACTACTAAGTCATTAATCAGGAGTCAATCTTGAACATGTTGCTGACGTGTCCTGTAGAAGTCAGCTAGATCTTACATGAGATGGTATTATAATGTAAAACTACTAAGTCATTAATCAGGAGTCACTTGTGAACATGTTGCTGGCGTGTCCTGTAGAAGTCAGCTAGATCTTACATGAGATGGTATTATAATGTAAAACTACTAAGTCATTAATCAGGAGTCAATCTTGAACATGTTGCTGACATGTCCTGTAGAAGTCAGCTACATCTTGCATCATATGGTATTATAATGTAAAACTACTAAGTCATTAATCAGGAGTCACTTGTGAACATGTTGCTGACGTGTCCTGTAGAAGTCACCTACATCTTGCATCATATGGTATTATAATGTAAAACTACTAAGTCATTAATCAGGAGTCAATCATGAACATGTTGCTGACGTGTCCTGTAGAAGTCAGCTACATCTTACATGAGATGGTATTATAATGTAAAACTACTAAGTCATTAATCAGGAGTCAATCGTGAACATGTTGCTGACGTGTCCTGTAGAAGTCAGCTAGATCTTACATGAGATGGTATTACAATGTAAAACTACTAAGTCATTAATCAGGAGTAACTCGTGAACATGTTAGTGTTGTGTCCTGTAGAAGTCAGCAAGATCTTGCATGAGATGGTATTATAATGTAAAACTACTAAGTCATTAATCAGGAGTCAATCGTGAACATGTTGCTGACGTGTCCTGTAGAAGTCAGCTAGATCTTACATGAGATGGTATTACAATGTAAAACTACTAAGTCATTAATCAGGAGTAACTCGTGAACATGTTAGTGTTGTGTCCTGTAGAAGCCAGCAAGATCTTGCATGAGATGGTATTATAATGTAAAACTACTAAGTCATTAATCAGGAGTCAATCGTGAACATGTTGCTGACGTGTCCTGTAGAAGTCAGCTAGATCTTACATGAGATGGTATTATAATGTAAAACTACTAAGTCATTAATCAGGAGTCAATCATGAACATGTTGCTGACGTGTCCTGTAGAAGTCAGCTAGATCTTACATGAGATGGTATTATAATGTAAAACTACTAAGTCATTAATCAGGAGTCAATCATGAACATGTTGCTGACGTGTCCTGTAGAAGTCAGCTAGATCTTACATGAGATGGTATTATAATGTAAAACTACTAAGTCATTAATCAGGAGTCAATCGTGAACATGTTGCTGACGTGTCCTGTAGAAGTCAGCTAGATCTTACATGAGATGGTGTTATAATGTAAAACTACTAAGTCATTAATCAGGAGTCAATCATGAACATGTTGCTGACGTGTCCTGTAGAAGTCAGCTACATCTTGCATGAGATGGTATTATAATGTAAAACTACTAAGTCATTAATCAGGAGTCACTCGTGAACATGTTAGTGTTGTGTCCTGTAGAAGTCAGCTAGATCTTACATGAGATGGTATTATAATGTAAAACTACTAAGTCATTAATCAGGAGTCACTTGTGAACATGTTGCTGACGTGTCCTGTAGAAGTCAGCTACAACTTGCATCATATGGTATTATAATGTAAAACTACTAAGTCATTAATCAGGAGTCAATCGTGAACATGTTGCTGACGTGTCCTGTAGAAGTCAGCTAGATCTTACATGAGATGGTGTTATAATGTAAAACTACTAAGTCATTAATCAGGAGTCACTTGTGAACATGTTGCTGGCGTGTCCTGTAGAAGTCAGCTAGATCTTACATGAGATGGTATTATAATGTAAAACTACTAAGTCATTAATCAGGAGTCAATCTTGAACATGTTGCTGACGTGTCCTGTAGAAGTCAGCTACATCTTGCATCATATGGTATTATAATGTAAAACTACTAAGTCATTAATCAGGAGTCACTTGTGAACATGTTGCTGACGTGTCCTGTAGAAGTCAGCTACATCTTGCATCATATGGTATTATAATGTAAAACTAATAAGTCATTAATCAGGAGTCAATCATGAACATGTTGCTGACGTGTCCTGTAGAAGTCAGCTACATCTTACATGAGATGGTATTATAATGTAAAACTACTAAGTCATTAATCAGGAGTCAATCGTGAACATGTTGCTGACGTGTCCTGTAGAAGTCAGCTAGATCTTGCATCATATGGTATTATAATGTAAAACTACTAAGTCATTAATCAGGAGTCGCTTGTGAACATGTTGCTGACGTGTCCTGTAGAAGTCAGCTAGATCTTACATGAGATGTTATTATAATGTAAAACTACTAAGTCATTAATCAGGAGTCACTTGTGAACATGTTGCTGACGTGTCCTGTAGAAGTCAGCTAGATCTTACATGAGATGGTATTATAATGTAAAACTACTAAGTCATTAATCAGGAGTCAATCGTGAACATGTTAGTGGCGTGTCCTGTAGAAGTCAGCTAGATCTTGCATCATATGGTATTATAATGTAAAACTACTAAGTCATTAATCAGGAGTCACTCGTGAACATGTTAGTGTTGTGTCCTGTAGAAGTAAGCTAGATCTTGCATGAGATGGTATTATAATGTAAAACTACTAAGTCATTAATCAGGAGTCAATCTTGAACATGTTGCTGACGTGTCCTGTAGAAGTCAGCTAGATCTTACATGAGATGGTATTATAATGTAAAACTACTAAGTCATTAATCAGGCGTCAATCATGAACATGTTAGTGTTGTGTCCTGTAGATGTCAGCTAGATCTTACATGAGATGGTATTATAATGTAAAACTACTAAGGCATTAATCAGGAGTCACTTGTGAACATGTTGCTGACGTGTCCTGTAGAAGTCAGCTACATCTTACATGAGATGGTATTATAATGTAAAACTACTAAGTCATTAATCAGGAGTCAATCATGAACATGTTGCTGACGTGTCCTGTAGAAGTCAGCTAGATCTTGCATCATATGGTATTATAATGTAAAACTACTAAGTCATTAATCAGGAGTCAATCATGAACATGTTGCTGACGTGTCCTGTAGAAGTCAGCTGGATCTTACATGAGATGGTATTATAATGTAAAACTACTAAGTCATTAATCAGGTGTCACTTGTGAACATGTTGCTCACGTGTCCTTTAGAAGTCAGCTACATCTTGCATCATATGGTATTATAATGTAAAACTACTAAGTCATTAATCAGGAGTCAATCATGAACATGTTGCTGACGTGTCCTGTAGAAGTCAGCTACATCTTACATGAGATGGTATTATGATGTAAAACTACTAAGTCATTAATCAGGAGTCAATCATGAACATGTTGCTGACGTGTCCTGTAGAAGTCAGCTACATCTTACATGAGATGGTATTATAATGTAAAACTACTAAGTCATTAATCAGGAGTCAATCTTGAAAATGTTGCTGACGTGTCCTGTAGAAGTCAGCTAGATCTTACATGAGATGGTATTATAATGTAAAACTACTAAGTCATTAATCAGGAGTCACTTGTGAACATGTTGCTGGCGTGTCCTGTAGAAGTCAGCTAGATCTTACATGAGATGGTATTATAATGTAAAACTACTAAGTCATTAATCAGGAGTCAATCTTGAACATGTTGCTGACGTGTCCTGTAGAAGTCAGCTACATCTTGCATCATATGGTATTATAATGTAAAACTACTAAGTCATTAATCAGGAGTCAATCGTGAACATGTTAGTGTTGTGTCCTGTACAAGTCAGCTAGATCTTACATGAGATGGTATTATAATGTAAAACTACTAAGTCATTAATCAGGAGTCAATCATGAACATGTTGCTGACGTGTCCTGTAGAAGTCAGCTAGATCTTACATGAGATGGTATTATAATGTAAAACTACTAAGTCATTAATCAGGAGTCACTTGTGAACATGTTGCTGACGTGTCCTGTAGAAGTCAGCTAGATCTTGCATCATATGGTATTATAATGTAAAACTACTAAGTCATTAATCAGGAGTCGCTTGTGAACATGTTGCTGACGTGTCCTGTAGAAGTCAGCTAGATCTTACATGAGATGTTATTATAATGTAAAAATACTAAGTCATTAATCAGGAGTCACTTGTGAACATGTTGCTGACGTGTCCTGTAGAAGTCAGCTAGATCTTGCATGAGATGGTATTATAATGTAAAACTACTAAGTCATTAATCAGGAGTCATTTGTGAACATGTTGCTGGCGTGTCCTGTAGAAGTCAGCTAGATCTTACATGAGATGGTATTATAATGTAAAACTACTAAGTCATTAATCAGGAGTCAATCTTGAACATGTTGCTGACGTGTCCTGTAGAAGTCAGCTACATCTTGCATCATATGGTATTATAATGTAAAACTACTAAGTCATTAATCAGGAGTCAATCGTGAACATGTTAGTGTTGTGTCCTGTACAAGTCAGCTAGATCTTACATGAGATGGTATTATAATGTAAAACTACTAAGTCATTAATCAGGAGTCAATCATGAACATGTTGCTGACGTGTCCTGTAGAAGTCAGCTACATCTTGCATCATATGGTATTATAATGTAAAACTACTAAGTCATTTATCAGGAGTCAATCGTGAACATGTTAGTGTTGTGTCCTGTACAAGTCAGCTAGATCTTACATGAGATGGTATTATAATGTAAAACTAGTAAGTCATTAATCAGGAGTCAATCGTGAACATGTTGCTGACGTGTCCTGTAGAAGTCAGCTAGATCTTACATGAGATGGTATTATAATGTAAAACTACTAAGTCATTAATCAGGAGTCACTTGTGAACATGTTGCTGACGTGTCCTGTAGAAGTCAGCTAGATCTTACATGAGATGGTATTATAATGTAAAACTAGTAAGTCATTAATCAGGAGTCAATCGTGAACATGTTAGTGGCGTGTCCTGTAGAAGTCAGCTAGATCTTGCATCATATGGTATTATAATGTAAAACTACTAAGTCATTAATCAGGAGTCGCTTGTGAACATGTTGCTGACGTGTCCTGTAGAAGTCAGCTAGATCTTACATGAGATGTTATTATAATGTAAAACTACTAAGTCATTAATCAGGAGTCACTTGTGAACATGTTGCTGACGTGTCCTGTAGAAGTCAGCTAGATCTTACATGAGATGGTATTATAATGTAAAACTACTAAGTCATTAATCAGGAGTCAATCGTGAACATGTTAGTGGCGTGTCCTGTAGAAGTCAGCTAGATCTTGCATCATATTGTATTATAATGTAAAACTACTAAGTCATTAATCAGGAGTCACTCGTGAACATGTTAGTGTTGTGTCCTGTAGAAGTAAGCTAGATCTTGCATGAGATGGTATTATAATGTAAAACTACTAAGTCATTAATCAGGAGTCAATCTTGAACATGTTGCTGACGTGTCCTGTAGAAGTCAGCTAGATCTTACATGAGATGGTATTATAATGTAAAACTACTAAGTCATTAATCAGGCGTCAATCATGAACATGTTAGTGTTGTGTCCTGTAGAAGTCAGCTAGATCTTACATGAGATGGTATTATAATGTAAAACTACTAAGGCATTAATCAGGAGTCACTTGTGAACATGTTGCTGACGTGTCCTGTAGAAGTCAGCTACATCTTGCATGAGCTGGTATTATAATGTAAAACTACTAAGTCATTAATCATGAGTCAATCGTGAACATGTTGCTGACGTGTCCTGTAGAAGTCAGCTACATCTTGCATCATATGGTATTATAATGTAAAACTACTAAGTCATTAATCAGGAGTCACTCGTGAACATGTTAGTGTTGTGTCCTGTAGAAGTCAGCTAGATCTTACATGAGATGGTATTATAATGTAAAACTACTAAGTCATTAATCAGGAGTCAATCATGAACATGTTGCTGACGTGTCCTGTAGAAGTCAGCTACATCTTTCATGAGATGGTATTATAATGTAAAACTACTAAGTCATTAATCAGGAGTCAATCGTGAACATGTTGCTGACGTGTCCTGTAGAAGTCAGCTAGATCTTGCATCATATGGTATTATAATGTAAAACTACTAAGTCATTAATCAGGAGTCAATCATGAACATGTTGCTGACGTGTCCTGTAGAAGTCAGCTACATCTTGCATGAGATGGTATTATAATGTAAAACTACTAAGTCATTAATCAGGAGTCACTCGTGAACATGTTAGTGTTGTGTCCTGTAGAAGTCAGCTAGATCTTACATGAGATGGTATTATAATGTAAAACTACTAAGTCATTAATCAGGAGTCACTTGTGAACATGTTGCTGACGTGTCCTGTAGAAGTCAGCTACAACTTGCATCATATGGTATTATAATGTAAAACTACTAAGTCATTAATCAGGAGTCAATCGTGAACATGTTGCTGACGTGTCCTGTAGAAGTCAGCTAGATCTTACATGAGATGGTGTTATAATGTAAAACTACTAAGTCATTAATCAGGAGTCACTTGTGAACATGTTGCTGGCGTGTCCTGTAGAAGTCAGCTAGATCTTACATGAGATGGTATTATAATGTAAAACTACTAAGTCATTAATCAGGAGTCAATCTTGAACATGTTGCTGACGTGTCCTGTAGAAGTCAGCTACATCTTGCATCATATGGTATTATAATGTAAAACTACTAAGTCATTAATCAGGAGTCACTTGTGAACATGTTGCTGACGTGTCCTGTAGAAGTCAGCTACATCTTGCATCATATGGTATTATAATGTAAAACTAATAAGTCATTAATCAGGAGTCAATCATGAACATGTTGCTGACGTGTCCTGTAGAAGTCAGCTACATCTTACATGAGATGGTATTATAATGTAAAACTACTAAGTCATTAATCAGGAGTCAATCGTGAACATGTTGCTGACGTGTCCTGTAGAAGTCAGCTAGATCTTGCATCATATGGTATTATAATGTAAAACTACTAAGTCATTAATCAGGAGTCGCTTGTGAACATGTTGCTGACGTGTCCTGTAGAAGTCAGCTAGATCTTACATGAGATGTTATTATAATGTAAAACTACTAAGTCATTAATCAGGAGTCACTTGTGAACATGTTGCTGACGTGTCCTGTAGAAGTCAGCTAGATCTTACATGAGATGGTATTATAATGTAAAACTACTAAGTCATTAATCAGGAGTCAATCGTGAACATGTTAGTGGCGTGTCCTGTAGAAGTCAGCTAGATCTTGCATCATATGGTATTATAATGTAAAACTACTAAGTCATTAATCAGGAGTCACTCGTGAACATGTTAGTGTTGTGTCCTGTAGAAGTAAGCTAGATCTTGCATGAGATGGTATTATAATGTAAAACTACTAAGTCATTAATCAGGAGTCAATCTTGAACATGTTGCTGACGTGTCCTGTAGAAGTCAGCTAGATCTTACATGAGATGGTATTATAATGTAAAACTACTAAGTCATTAATCAGGCGTCAATCATGAACATGTTAGTGTTGTGTCCTGTAGATGTCAGCTAGATCTTACATGAGATGGTATTATAATGTAAAACTACTAAGGCATTAATCAGGAGTCACTTGTGAACATGTTGCTGACGTGTCCTGTAGAAGTCAGCTACATCTTACATGAGATGGTATTATAATGTAAAACTACTAAGTCATTAATCAGGAGTCAATCATGAACATGTTGCTGACGTGTCCTGTAGAAGTCAGCTAGATCTTGCATCATATGGTATTATAATGTAAAACTACTAAGTCATTAATCAGGAGTCAATCATGAACATGTTGCTGACGTGTCCTGTAGAAGTCAGCTGGATCTTACATGAGATGGTATTATAATGTAAAACTACTAAGTCATTAATCAGGTGTCACTTGTGAACATGTTGCTCACGTGTCCTTTAGAAGTCAGCTACATCTTGCATCATATGGTATTATAATGTAAAACTACTAAGTCATTAATCAGGAGTCAATCATGAACATGTTGCTGACGTGTCCTGTAGAAGTCAGCTACATCTTACATGAGATGGTATTATGATGTAAAACTACTAAGTCATTAATCAGGAGTCAATCATGAACATGTTGCTGACGTGTCCTGTAGAAGTCAGCTACATCTTACATGAGATGGTATTATAATGTAAAACTACTAAGTCATTAATCAGGAGTCAATCTTGAAAATGTTGCTGACGTGTCCTGTAGAAGTCAGCTAGATCTTACATGAGATGGTATTATAATGTAAAACTACTAAGTCATTAATCAGGAGTCACTTGTGAACATGTTGCTGGCGTGTCCTGTAGAAGTCAGCTAGATCTTACATGAGATGGTATTATAATGTAAAACTACTAAGTCATTAATCAGGAGTCAATCTTGAACATGTTGCTGACGTGTCCTGTAGAAGTCAGCTACATCTTGCATCATATGGTATTATAATGTAAAACTACTAAGTCATTAATCAGGAGTCAATCGTGAACATGTTAGTGTTGTGTCCTGTACAAGTCAGCTAGATCTTACATGAGATGGTATTATAATGTAAAACTACTAAGTCATTAATCAGGAGTCAATCATGAACATGTTGCTGACGTGTCCTGTAGAAGTCAGCTAGATCTTACATGAGATGGTATTATAATGTAAAACTACTAAGTCATTAATCAGGAGTCACTTGTGAACATGTTGCTGACGTGTCCTGTAGAAGTCAGCTAGATCTTGCATCATATGGTATTATAATGTAAAACTACTAAGTCATTAATCAGGAGTCGCTTGTGAACATGTTGCTGACGTGTCCTGTAGAAGTCAGCTAGATCTTACATGAGATGTTATTATAATGTAAAAATACTAAGTCATTAATCAGGAGTCACTTGTGAACATGTTGCTGACGTGTCCTGTAGAAGTCAGCTAGATCTTGCATGAGATGGTATTATAATGTAAAACTACTAAGTCATTAATCAGGAGTCATTTGTGAACATGTTGCTGGCGTGTCCTGTAGAAGTCAGCTAGATCTTACATGAGATGGTATTATAATGTAAAACTACTAAGTCATTAATCAGGAGTCAATCTTGAACATGTTGCTGACGTGTCCTGTAGAAGTCAGCTACATCTTGCATCATATGGTATTATAATGTAAAACTACTAAGTCATTAATCAGGAGTCAATCGTGAACATGTTAGTGTTGTGTCCTGTACAAGTCAGCTAGATCTTACATGAGATGGTATTATAATGTAAAACTACTAAGTCATTAATCAGGAGTCAATCATGAACATGTTGCTGACGTGTCCTGTAGAAGTCAGCTACATCTTGCATCATATGGTATTATAATGTAAAACTACTAAGTCATTTATCAGGAGTCAATCGTGAACATGTTAGTGTTGTGTCCTGTACAAGTCAGCTAGATCTTACATGAGATGGTATTATAATGTAAAACTAGTAAGTCATTAATCAGGAGTCAATCGTGAACATGTTGCTGACGTGTCCTGTAGAAGTCAGCTAGATCTTACATGAGATGGTATTATAATGTAAAACTACTAAGTCATTAATCAGGAGTCACTTGTGAACATGTTGCTGACGTGTCCTGTAGAAGTCAGCTAGATCTTACATGAGATGGTATTATAATGTAAAACTAGTAAGTCATTAATCAGGAGTCAATCGTGAACATGTTAGTGGCGTGTCCTGTAGAAGTCAGCTAGATCTTGCATCATATGGTATTATAATGTAAAACTACTAAGTCATTAATCAGGAGTCGCTTGTGAACATGTTGCTGACGTGTCCTGTAGAAGTCAGCTAGATCTTACATGAGATGTTATTATAATGTAAAACTACTAAGTCATTAATCAGGAGTCACTTGTGAACATGTTGCTGACGTGTCCTGTAGAAGTCAGCTAGATCTTACATGAGATGGTATTATAATGTAAAACTACTAAGTCATTAATCAGGAGTCAATCGTGAACATGTTAGTGGCGTGTCCTGTAGAAGTCAGCTAGATCTTGCATCATATTGTATTATAATGTAAAACTACTAAGTCATTAATCAGGAGTCACTCGTGAACATGTTAGTGTTGTGTCCTGTAGAAGTAAGCTAGATCTTGCATGAGATGGTATTATAATGTAAAACTACTAAGTCATTAATCAGGAGTCAATCTTGAACATGTTGCTGACGTGTCCTGTAGAAGTCAGCTAGATCTTACATGAGATGGTATTATAATGTAAAACTACTAAGTCATTAATCAGGCGTCAATCATGAACATGTTAGTGTTGTGTCCTGTAGAAGTCAGCTAGATCTTACATGAGATGGTATTATAATGTAAAACTACTAAGGCATTAATCAGGAGTCACTTGTGAACATGTTGCTGACGTGTCCTGTAGAAGTCAGCTACATCTTGCATGAGCTGGTATTATAATGTAAAACTACTAAGTCATTAATCATGAGTCAATCGTGAACATGTTGCTGACGTGTCCTGTAGAAGTCAGCTACATCTTGCATCATATGGTATTATAATGTAAAACTACTAAGTCATTAATCAGGAGTCACTCGTGAACATGTTAGTGTTGTGTCCTGTAGAAGTCAGCTAGATCTTACATGAGATGGTATTATAATGTAAAACTACTAAGTCATTAATCAGGAGTCAATCATGAACATGTTGCTGACGTGTCCTGTAGAAGTCAGCTACATCTTTCATGAGATGGTATTATAATGTAAAACTACTAAGTCATTAATCAGGAGTCAATCGTGAACATGTTGCTGACGTGTCCTGTAGAAGTCAGCTAGATCTTGCATCATATGGTATTATAATGTAAAACTACTAAGTCATTAATCAGGAGTCAATCATGAACATGTTGCTGACGTGTCCTGTAGAAGTCAGCTAGATCTTACATGAGATGGTATTATAATGTAAAACTACTAAGTCATTAATCAGGAGTCAATCATGAACATGTTACTGTTGTGTCCTGTAGAAGTCAGCAAGATCTTGCATGAGATGGTATTATAATGTAAAACTACTAAGTCATTAATCAGGAGTCAATCATGAACATGTTGCTGACGTGTCCTGTAGAAGTCAGCTAGATCTTCCATCATATGGTATTATAATGTAAAACTACTAAGTCATTAATCAGGAGTCACTTGTGAACATGTTGCTGACATGTCCTGTAGAAGTCAGCTACATCTTACATGAGATGGTATTATAATGTAAAACTACTAAGTCATTAATTAGGAGTCAATCGTGAACATGTTGCTGACGTGTCCTGTAGAAGTCAGCTAGATCTTACATGAGATGGTATTATAATGTAAAACTACTAAGTCATTAATCAGGAGTCACTTGTGAACATGTTGCTGACGTGTCCTGTAGAAGTCAGCTAGATCTTGCATCATGTGGTATTATAATGTAAAACTACTAAGTCATTAATCAGGAGTCAATCGTGAACATGTTAGTGTTGTGTCCTATAGAAGTCAGCTAGATCTTACATGAGATGGTATTATAATGTAAAACTACTAAGTCATTAATCAGGAGTCACTCGTGAACATGTTGCTGACGTGTCCTGTAGAAGTCAGCTAGATCTTACATGAGATGGTATTATAATGTAAAACTACTAAGTCATTAATCAGGAGTCAATCATGAACATGTTACTGTTGTGTCCTGTAGAAGTCAGCAAGATCTTGCATGATATGGTATTATAATGTAAAACTACTAAGTCATTAATCAGGAGTCAATCATGAACATGTTGCTGACGTGTCCTGTAGAAGTCAGCTAGATCTTCCATCATATGGTATCATAATGTAAAACTACTAAGTCATTAATCAGGAGTCACTTGTGAACATGTTGCTGACATGTCCTGTAGAAGTCAGCTACATCTTACATGAGATGGTATTATAATGTAAAACTACTAAGTCATTAATTAGGAGTCAATCGTGAACATGTTGCTGACGTGTCCTGTAGAAGTCAGCTAGATCTTACATGAGATGGTATTATAATGTAAAACTACTAAGTCATTAATCAGGAGTCACTTGTGAACATGTTGCTGACGTGTCCTGTAGAAGTCAGCTAGATCTTGCATCATGTGGTATTATAATGTAAAACTACTAAGTCATTAATCAGGAGTCAATCGTGAACATGTTAGTGTTGTGTCCTATAGAAGTCAGCTAGATCTTACATGAGATGGTATTATAATGTAAAACTACTAAGTCATTAATCAGGAGTCACTTGTGAACATGTTGCTGACGTGTCCTGTAGAAGTCACCTACATCTTGCATCATATGGTATTATAATGTAAAACTACTAAGTCATTAATCAGGAGTCAATCATGAACATGTTGCTGACGTGTCCTGTAGAAGTCAGCTACATCTTACATGAGATGGTATTATAATGTAAAACTACTAAGTCATTAATCAGGAGTCAATCGTGAACATGTTGCTGACGTGTCCTGTAGAAGTCAGCTAGATCTTACATGAGATGGTATTACAATGTAAAACTACTAAGTCATTAATCAGGAGTAACTCGTGAACATGTTAGTGTTGTGTCCTGTAGAAGTCAGCAAGATCTTGCATGAGATGGTATTATAATGTAAAACTACTAAGTCATTAATCAGGAGTCAATCGTGAACATGTTGCTGACGTGTCCTGTAGAAGTCAGCTAGATCTTACATGAGATGGTATTATAATGTAAAACGACTAAGTCATTAATCAGGAGTCAATCATGAACATGTTGCTGACGTGTCCTGTAGAAGTCAGCTAGATCTTACATGAGATGGTATTATAATGTAAAACTACTAAGTCATTAATCAGGAGTCAATCATGAACATGTTGCTGACGTGTCCTGTAGAAGTCAGCTAGATCTTACATGAGATGGTATTATAATGTAACACTACTAAGTCATTAATCAGGAGTCAATCATGAACATGTTGCTGACGTGTCCTGTAGAAGTCAGCTAGATCTTACATGAGATGGTATTATAATGTAAAACTACTAAGTCATTAATCAGGAGTCAATCGTGAACATGTTGCTGACGTGTCCTGTAGAAGTCAGCTAGATCTTACATGAGATGGTATTATAATGTAAAACTACTAAGTCATTAATCAGGAGTCAATCATGAACATGTTGCTGACGTGTCCTGTAGAAGTCAGCTACATCTTGCATGAGATGGTATTATAATGTAAAACTACTAAGTTATTAATCAGGAGTCACTCGTGAACATGTTAGTGTTGTGTCCTGTAGAATGCAGCTCGATCTTACATGAGATGGTATTATAATGTAAAACTACTAAGTCATTAATCAGGAGTCACTTGTGAACATGTTGCTGACGTGTCCTGTAGAAGTCAGCTAGATCTTGCATGAGATGGTATTATAATGTAAAACTACTAAGTCATTAATCAGGAGTCACTTGTGAACATGTTGCTGACGTGTCCTGTAGAAGTCAGCTACAACTTGCATCATATGGTATTATAATGTAAAACTACTAAGTCCTTAATCAGGAGTCAATCGTGAACATGTTGCTGACGTGTCCTGTAGAAGTCAGCTAGATCTTACATGAGATGGTGTTATAATGTAAAACTACTAAGTCATTAATCAGGAGTCACTTGTGAACATGTTGCTGGTGTGTCCTGTAGAAGTCAGCTAGATCTTACATGAGATGGTATTATAATGTAAAACTACTAAGTCATTAATCAGGAGTCAATCTTGAACATGTTGCTGACGTGTCCTGTAGAAGTCAGCTACATCTTGCATCATATGGTATTATAATGTAAAACTACTAAGTCATTAATCAGGAGTCACTTGTGAACATGTTGCTGACGTGTCCTGTAGAAGTCAGCTACATCTTGCATCATATGGTATTATAATGTAAAACTACTAAGTCATTAATCAGGAGTCAATCATGAACATGTTGCTGACGTGTCCTGTAGAAGTCAGCTACATCTTACATGAGATGGTATTATAATGTAAAACTACTAAGTCATTAATCAGGAGTCAATCGTGAACATGTTGCTGACGTGTCCTGTAGAAGTCAGCTAGATCTTGCATCATATGGTATTATAATGTAAAACTACTAAGTCATTAATCAGGAGTCGCTTGTGAACATGTTGCTGACGTGTCCTGTAGAAATCAGCTAGATCTTACATGAGATGTTATTATAATGTAAAACTACTACGTCATTAATCAGGAGTCACTTGTGAACATGTTGCTGACGTGTCCTGTGGAAGTCAGCTAGATCTTACATGAGATGGTATTATAATGTAAAACTACTAAGTCATTAATCAGGAGTCAATCGTGAACATGTTAGTGGCGTGTCCTGTAGAAGTCAGCTAGATCTTGCATCATATGGTATTATAATGTAAAACTACTAAGTCATTAATCAGGAGTCACTCGTGAACATGTTAGTGTTGTGTCCTGTAGAAGTAAGCTAGATCTTGCATGAGATGGTATTATAATGTAAAACTACTAAGTCATTAATCAGGAGTCAATCTTGAACATGTTGCTGACGTGTCCTGTTGAAGTCAGCTAGATCTTACATGAGATGGTATTATAATGTAAAACTACTAAGTCATTAATCAGGCGTCAATCATGAACATGTTAGTGTTGTGTCCTGTAGAAGTCAGCTAGATCTTACATGAGATGGTATTATAATGTAAAACTACTAAGGCATTAATCAGGAGTCACTTGTGAACATGTTGCTGACGTGTCCTGTAGAAGTCAGCTACATCTTACATGAGATGGTATTATAATGTAAAACTACTAAGTCATTAATCAGGAGTCAATCATGAACATGTTGCTGACGTGTCCTGTAGAAGTCAGCTAGATCTTGCATCATATGGTATTATAATGTAAAACTACTAAGTCATTAATCAGGAGTCAATCATGAACATGTTGCTGACGTGTCCTGTAGAAGTCAGCTGGATCTTACATGAGATGGTATTATAATGTAAAACTACTAAGTCATTAATCAGGTGTCACTTGTGAACATGTTGCTCACGTGTCCTTTAGAAGTCAGCTACATCTTGCATCATATGGTATTATAATGTAAAACTACTAAGTCATTAATCAGGAGTCAATCATGAACATGTTGCTGACGTGTCCTGTAGAAGTCAGCTACATCTTACATGAGATGGTATTATGATGTAAAACTACTAAGTCATTAATCAGGAGTCAATCATGAACATGTTGCTGACGTGTCCTGTAGAAGTCAGCTACATCTTACATGAGATGGTATTATAATGTAAAACTACTAAGTCATTAATCAGGAGTCAATCTTGAAAATGTTGCTGACGTGTCCTGTAGAAGTCAGCTAGATCTTACATGAGATGGTATTATAATGTAAAACTACTAAGTCATTAATCAGGAGTCACTTGTGAACATGTTGCTGGCGTGTCCTGTAGAAGTCAGCTAGATCTTACATGAGATGGTATTATAATGTAAAACTACTAAGTCATTAATCAGGAGTCAATCTTGAACATGTTGCTGACGTGTCCTGTAGAAGTCAGCTACATCTTGCATCATATGGTATTATAATGTAAAACTACTAAGTCATTAATCAGGAGTCAATCGTGAACATGTTAGTGTTGTGTCCTGTACAAGTCAGCTAGATCTTACATGAGATGGTATTATAATGTAAAACTACTAAGTCATTAATCAGGAGTCAATCATGAACATGTTGCTGACGTGTCCTGTAGAAGTCAGCTAGATCTTACATGAGATGGTATTATAATGTAAAACTACTTCGTCATTAATCAGGAGTCACTTGTGAACATGTTGCTGACGTGTCCTGTAGAAGTCAGCTAGATCTTGCATCATATGGTATTATAATGTAAAACTACTAAGTCATTCATCAGGAGTCGCTTGTGAACATGTTGCTGACGTGTCCTGTAGAAGTCAGCTAGATCTTACATGAGATGTTATTATAATGTAAAAATACTAAGTCATTAATCAGGAGTCACTTGTGAACATGTTGCTGACGTGTCCTGTAGAAGTCAGCTAGATCTTGCATGAGATGGTATTATAATGTAAAACTACTAAGTCATTAATCAGGAGTCACTTGTGAACATGTTGCTGGCGTGTCCTGTAGAAGTCAGCTAGATCTTACATGAGATGGTATTATAATGTAAAACTACTAAGTCATTAATCAGGAGTCAATCTTGAACATGTTGCTGACGTGTCCTGTAGAAGTCAGCTACATCTTGCATCATATGGTATTATAATGTAAAACTACTAAGTCATTAATCAGGAGTCAATCGTGAACATGTTAGTGTTGTGTCCTGTACAAGTCAGCTAGATCTTACATGAGATGGTATTATAATGTAAAACTACTAAGTCATTAATCAGGAGTCAATCATGAACATGTTGCTGACGTGTCCTGTAGAAGTCAGCTACATCTTTAATGAGATGGTATTATAATGTAAAACTACTAAGTCATTAATCAGGAGTCAATCGTGAACATGTTGCTGACGTGTCCTGTAGAAGTCAGCTAGATCTTGCATCATATGGTATTATAATGTAAAACTACTAAGTCATTAATCAGGAGTCAATCATGAACATGTTGCTGACGTGTCCTGTAGAAGTCAGCTAGATCTTACATGAGATTGTATTATAATGTAAAACTACTAAGTAATTAATCAGGAGTCAATCATGAACATGTTGCTGACGTGTCCTGTAGAAGTCAGCTAGATCTTACATGAGATGGTATTATAATGTAAAACTACTAAGTCATTAATCAGGAGTCACTCGTGAACATGTTGCTGACGTGTCCTGTAGAAGTCAGCTAGATCTTACATGAGATGGTATTATAATGTAAAACTACTAAGTCATTAATCAGGAGTCAATCATGAACATGTTACTGTTGTGTCCTGTAGAAGTCAGCAAGATCTTGCATGAGATGGTATTATAATGTAAAACTACTAAGTCATTAATCAGGAGTCAATCATGAACATGTTGCTGACGTGTCCTGTAGAAGTCAGCTAGATCTTCCATCATATGGTATTATAATGTAAAACTACTAAGTCATTAATCAGGAGTCACTTGTGAACATGTTGCTGACATGTCCTGTAGAAGTCAGCTACATCTTACATGAGATGGTATTATAATGTAAAACTACTAAGTCATTAATTAGGAGTCAATCGTGAACATGTTGCTGACGTGTCCTGTAGAAGTCAGCTAGATCTTACATGAGATGGTATTATAATGTAAAACTACTAAGTCATTAATCAGGAGTCACTTGTGAACATGTTGCTGACGTGTCCTGTAGAAGTCAGCTAGATCTTACATGAGATGGTATTATAATGTAAAACTACTAAGTCATTAATCAGGAGTCAATCATGAACATGTTGCTGACGTGTCCTGTAGAAGTCAGCTAGATCTTACATGAGATGGTATTATAATGTAAAACTACTAAGTCATTAATCAGGAGTCAATCATGAACATGTTGCTGACGTGTCCTGTAGAAGTCAGCTACATCTTACATGAGATGGTATTATAATGTAAAACTACTAAGTCATTAATCAGGAGTCACTTGTGAACATGTTGCTGACGTGTCCTGTAGAAGTCAGCTAGATCTTACATGAGATGGTATTATAATGTAAAACTACTAAGTCATTAATCAGGAGTCAATCGTGAACATGTTAGTGTTGTGTCCTGTAGAAGTCAGCTAGATCTTACATGAGATGGTATTATAATGTAAAACTACTAAGTCATTAATCAGGAGTCAATCATGAACATGTTGCTGACATGTCCTGTAGAAGTCAGCTACATCTTGCATCATATGGTATTATAATGTAAAACTACTAAGTCATTAATCAGGAGTCAATCATGAACATGTTGCTGACGTGTCCTGTAGAAGTCAGCTAGATCTTGCATCATATGGTATTATAATGTAAAACTACTAAGTCATTAATCAGGAGTCAATCATGAACATGTTGCTGACGTGTCCTGTAGAAGTCAGCTAGATCTTACATGAGATGGTATTATAATGTAAAACTACTAAGTCATTAATCAGGAGTCACTTGTGTACATGTTGCTGACGTGTCCTGTAGAAGTCATCTAGATCTTACATGAGATGGTATTATAATGTATAACTACTAAGTCATTAATCAGGAGTCAATCATGAACATGTTGCTGACGTGTCCTGTAGAAGTCAGCTAGATCATACATGAGATGGTATTATAATGTAAAACTACTAAGTCATTAATCAGTAGTCACTTGTGAACATGTTGCTGACGTGTCCTGTAGAAGTCAGCTACATCTTGCATCATATGGTATTATAATGTAAAACTACTAAGTCATTAATCAGGAGTCAATCATGAACATGTTGCTGACGTGTCCTGTAGAAGTCAGCTACATCTTACATGAGATGGTATTATAATGTAAAACTACTAAGTCATTAATCAGGAGTCACTTGTGAACATATTGCTCACGTGTCCTGTAGAAGTCAGCTAGATTTTACATGAGATGGTATTATTATGTAAAACTACTAAGTCATTAATCAGGAGTCACTCGTGAACATGTTAGTGTTGTGTCCTGTAGAAGTCAGCTAGATCTTGCATGAGATGGTATTATAATGTAAAACTACTAAGTCATTAATCAGGAGTCAATCTTGAACATGTTGCTGACGTGTCCTGTAGAAGTCACCTAGATCTTACATGAGATGGTATTATAATGTAAAACTACTAAGGCATTAATCAGGAGTCACTTGTGAACATGTTGCTGACGTGTCCTGTAGAAGTCAGCTAGATCTTGCATCATATGGTATTATAATGTAAAACTACTAAGTCATTAAGCAGGAGTCAATCGTGAACATGTTGCTGACGTGTCCTGTAGAACTCAGCTACATCTTGCATCATATGGTATTATAATGTAAAACTACTAAGTCATTAATCAGGAGTCACTCGTGAACATGTTAGTGTTGTGTCCTGTAGAAGTCAGCTACATCTTACATGAGATGGTATTATAATGTAAAACTACTAAGGCATTAATCAGGAGTCACTTGTGAACATGTTGCTGACGTGTCCTGTAGAAGTCAGCTACATCTTGCATGAGATGGTATTATAATGTAAAACTACTAAGTCATTAAGCAGGAGTCAATCGTGAACATGTTGCTGACGTGTCATGTAGAAGTCAGCTACATCTTGCATCATATGGTATTATAATGTAAAACTACTAAGTCATTAATCAGGAGTCAATCATGAACATGTTGCTGACGTGTCCTGTAGAAGTCAGCTAGATCTTACATGAGATGGTATTATAATGTAAAACTACTAAGTCATTAATCAGGAGTCAACCATGAACATGTTAGTGTTGTGTCCTGTAGAAGTCAGCTAGATCTTACATGAGATGGTATTATAATGTAAAACTACTAAGTCATTAGTCAGGACTCAATCATGAATATGTTGCTGACGTGTCCTGTAGAAGTCAGCTACATCTTACATGAGATGGTATTATAATGTAAAACTACTAAGTCATTAATCAGGAGTCACTTGAGAACATATTGCTGACGTGTCCTGTAGAAGTCAGCTAGATCTTACATGAGATGGTATTATAATGTAAAACTACTAAGTCATTAATCAGGAGTAAATCGTGAACATGTTGCTGACGTGTCCTGTAGAAGTCAGCTACATCTTGCATCATATGGTATTATAATGTAAAACTACTAAGTCATTAATCAGGAGTCAATCATGAACATGTTGCTGACGTGTCCTGTAGAAGTCAGCTAGATCTTGCGTCATATGGTATTATAATGTAAAACTACTAAGTCATTAATCAGGAGTCAAACATGAACATGTTAGTGGTGTGTCCTGTAGAAGTCAGCTAGATCTTACATGAGATGGTATTATAATGTAAAACTACTAAGTCATTAATCAGGAGTCAATCATGAACATGTTGCTGACGTGTCCTGTAGAAGTCAGCTAGATCTTGCGTCATATGGTATTATAATGTAAAACTACTAAGTCATTAATCAGGAGTCAAACATGAACATGTTAGTGGTGTGTCCTGTAGAAGTCAGCTAGATCTTACATGAGATGGTATTATAATGTAAAACTACTAAGTCATTAATCAGGAGTCAATCATGAACATGTTGCTGACGTGTCCTGTAGAAGTCAGCTAGATCTTACATGAGATGGTATTATAATGTAAAACTACTAAGTCATTAATCAGGAGTCACTTGTGAACATGTTGCTGACGTGTCCTGTAGAAGTCAGCTAGATCTTACATGAGATGGTATTATAATGTAAAACTACTAAGTCATTAATCAGGAGTCAATCGTGAACATGTTGCTGACGTGTCCTGTAGAAGTCAGCTAGATCTTACATGAGATGGTATTATAATGTAAAACTACTAAGTCATTAATCAGGGGTCAATCATGAACATGTTGCTGACGTGTCCTGTAGAAGTCAGCTACATCTTGCATCATATGGTATTATAATGTAAAACTACTAAGTCATTAATCAGGAGTCAATCGTGAACATGTTGCTGACGTGTCCTGTAGAAGTCAGCTAGATCTTACATGAGATGGTATTATAATGTAAAACTACTAAGTCATTAATCAGGAGTCACTTGTGAACATGTTGCTGACGTGTCCTGTAAAAGTCAGCTAGATCTTACATGAGATGGTATTATAATGTAAAACTACTAAGTCATTAATCAGGAGTCAATCATGAACATGTTAGTGTTGTGTCCTGTAGAAGTCAGCTAGATCTTACATGAAATGGTATTATAATGTAAAACTACTAAGTCATTAATCAGGAGTCAATCATGAACATGTTGCTGACGTGTCCTGTAGAAGTCAGCTACATCTTGCATCATATGGTATTATAATGTAAAACTACTAAGTCATTAATCAGGAGTCAATCATGAACATGTTGCTGACGTGTCCTGTAGAAGTCAGCTAGATCTTACATGAGATGGTATTATAATGTAAAACTACTAAGTCATTAATCAGGAGTCACTTGTGAACATGTTGCTGACGTGTCCTGTAGAAGTCAGCTAGATCTTACATGAGATGGTATTATAATGTAAAACTACTAAGTCATTAATCAGGAGTCACTTGTGAACATGTTGCTGACGTGTCCTGTAGAAGTCAGCTAGATCTTACATGAGATGGTATTATAATGTAAAACTACTAAGCCATTAATCAGGAGTCAATCATGAACATGTTGCTGACGTGTCCTGTAGAAGTCAGCTAGATCTTACATGAGATGGTATTATAATGTAAAACTACTAAGTCATTAATCAGGAGTCAATCATGAACATGTTGCTGACGTGTCCTGTAGAAGTCAGCTAGATCTTACATGAGATGGTATTATAATGTAAAACTACTAAGTCATTAATCAGGAGTCAATCATGAACATGTTGCTGACGTGTCCTGTAGAAGTCAGCTACATCTTGCATGAGATGGTATTATAATGTAAAACTACTAAGTCATTAATCAGGAGTCACTTGTGAACATGTTGCTGACGTGTCCTAATAATTAACATTCAAACCTATTTCTTCACGTCTTGGTGTTATAATTAGTCTTTATGTAGAAAAATAGAAAACATCTAAAGGAGTCAGCAGTGAAAGTTGGGGTCAAACTGTGAAATATTTGACTGGTCACCATTTGGCACTACATTACATTGTGTACATTACATTGTGTACATTACATTGCATTGTGTATATTACGTTGTGTACATTACAGTACATTATGTTGTGTACATTACAGTACATTACGTTGTGTACATTGTGTACATTGTGTACATTACGTTGTGTACATTACATTGTGTACATTACATTGTGTACATTGCATTGTGTACATTGCATTGTGTATATTACGTTGTGTACATTACAGTACATTATGTTGTGTACATTACAGTACATTACGTTGTGTACATTGTGTACATTACGTTGTGTACATTACATTGTGTACATTGCATTGTGTATATTACGTTGTGTACATTACATTGTGTATATTACGTTGTGTACATTACAGTACATTATGTTGTGTACATTACAGTACATGACGTTGTGTACATTGTGTACATTACGTTGTGTGCATTACATTGTGTACATTACGTTGTGTACATTATGTACAGTATGTTGTGTACATTGCGTACATTACAGTACATTATGTTGTGGACATTGTGTACATTACATTGTGTACACAAGGTTATGTACATTACAGTACATTATGTTGTGTATATTGTGTAAACATTACATCGTGTACATTACATTGTGTACATTACGTTGTGTACATTACAATACATTATGTTGTGTACATTACAGTACAATACGTGGTGTACATTACGTTGTGTACATTACAGTACATTACATTGTGTACATATTACATTGTGTATATTACATTACGTTGTGTACATTACATTATGTTGTGTACATTACAGTACATTACGTTGTGTACATATTACTTTGTGTATATTACATTGTGTACATTACATTACGTTGTGTACATTACAGTACATTGTGTTGTGCACATTTTACATTGTGTATATTACATTGTGTACATTACATTACGTTGTGTACATTACAGTACATTGTGCTGTGCACTACCCCCGCTAACTAAAAGCAAAAATCCATGCAAGCGTCAGAAGAACATTTTTGATCTTAATGTTGTCTAATCAATATGAAGAACATTGTAGAGAAGGTGGATGATGCTAATGTTGTCTAATAAATATGAAGGTGGATGATGTTAATGTTGTCTAATAAATAGGAAGGTGGATGATGTTAATGTTGTCTAATCAACATGAAGAACATTGTAGAGAAGGTGGATGATGTTAATGTTGTCTAATCAATATGAAGGTGGATGATGTTAATGTTGTCTAATAAATAGGAAGGTGGATGATGTTAATGTTGTCTAATCAACATGAAGAACATTGTAGAGAAGGTGGATGATGTTAATGTTGTCTAATCAATATGAAGAACATTGTAGAGAAGGTGGATGATGTTAATGTTGTCTAATCAATATGAAGAACATTGTAGAGAAGGTGGATGATGTTAATGTTGTCTAATCAATATGAAGAACATTGTAGAGAAGGTGGATGATGTTAATGGTGTCTAATGAATATGAAGGTGGATGATGTTAATGTTGTCTAATCAATATGAAGAACATTGTAGAGAAGGTGGATGATGTTAATGTTGTCTAATCAATATGAAGAACATTGTAGAGAAGGTGGATGATGTTAATGTTGTCTAATAAATATGAAGGTGGATGATGTTAATGTTGTCTAATCAATATGAAGAACATTGTAGAGAAGGTGGATGATGTTAATGTTGTCTAATCAATATGAAGAACATTGTAGAGAAGGTGGATGATGTTAATGTTGTCTAATAAATATGAAGAACATTGTAGAGAAGGTGGATGATGTTAATGTTGTCTAATCAATATGAAGGTGGATGATGTTAATGTTGTCTAATCAATATGAAGAACATTGTAGAGAAGGTGGATGATGTTAATGTTGTCTAATCAATATGAAGAACATTGTAGAGAAGGTGGATGATGTTAATGTTGTTTAATCAATATGAAGGTGGATGATGTTAATGTTGTCTAATCAATATGAAGAACATTGTAGAGAAGGTGGATGATGTTAATGTTGTCTAATCAATATGAAGAACATTGTAGAGAAGGTGAATGATGTTAATGTTGTCTAATCAATATGAAGAACATTGTAGAGAAGGTGGATGATATTAATGTTGTCTAATCAATATGAAGGTGGATGATGTTAATGTTGTCTAATCAATATGAAGAACATTGTAGAGAAGGTGGATGATGTTAATGTTGTCTAATCAATATGAAGAACATTGTAGAGAAGGTGGATGATGTTAATGTTGTCTAATAAATATGAAGGTGGATTATGTTAATGTTGTCTAATCAATATGAAGGTGGATGATGTTAATGTTGTCTAATAAATATGAAGGTGGATGATGTTAATGTTGTCTAATCAATATGAAGAACATTGTAGAGAAGGTGGATGATGTTAATGTTGTCTAATCAATATGAAGAACATTGTAGAGAAGGTGGATGATGTTAATGTTGTCTAATCAATATGAAGAACATTGTAGAGAAGGTGGATGATGTTAATGTTGTCTAATCAATATGAAGAACATTGTAGAGAAGGTGGATGATGTTAATGTTGTCTAATAAATATGAAGGTGGATGATGTTAATGTTGTCTAATAAATATGAAGGTGGATGATGTTAATGTTGTCTAATAAATATGAAGGTGGATGATGTTAATGTTGTCTAATAAATATGAAGGTGGATGATGTTAATGTGTGGAAGATGTCCTGGCTGAGGTGAGTTAGACTTGGTAATGGTATGTTCCTCCCACTCCTCTGTGCTGCAGCCACTCCATGCCCACAGACGTAGGAGGTCAGAGGTCAAGTGCATCCCACTCCTCGGTGAGGATGAGTTCTGGCAGAAGATCCAGCAGGCAGGTGGCAGGCAGGTGGCAGGCAGGTGGCAGGCACGTGGCAGGCAGGTGGCAGGTAGGTGGCAGGCAGGTGGCAGGCAGGTGGCAGGTAGGTGGCAGGCAGGTGGCAGGTAGGTGGCAGGCAGGTGGCAGGTAGGTGGCAGGCAGGTGGCAGGTAGGTGGCAGGCAGGTGGCAGGTAGGTAGCTTGCATATTTGTCAGGAACATGTCAAAGACAAATGTGTGACTTGTGTTGGAGGGTGTGAAGATGCTGAGGAGGAACATCTGAGTCATGTTGGAGGGTGTGAAGATGCTGAGGAGGAACATCTGAGTCATGTTGGAGGGTGTGAAGATGCTGAGGAGGAACATCTGAGTCATGTTGGAGGGTGTGAAGATGCTGAGGAGGAACATCTGAGTCATGTTGGAGGGTGTGAAGATGCTGAGGAGGAACATCTGAGTCATGTTGGAGGGTGTGAAGATGCTGAGGAGGAACATCTGAGTCATGTTGGAGGGTGTGAAGATGCTATGGAGGAACATCTGAGTCATGTTGGAGGGTGTGAAGATGCTGAGGAGGAACATCTGAGTCATGTTGGAGGGTGTGAAAATGCTGAGGAGGAACATCTGAGTCATGTTGGAGGGTGTGAAGATGCTGAGGAGGAACATCTGAGTCATGTTGGAGGGTGTGAAGATGCTGAGGAGGAACATCTGAGTCATGTTGGAGGGTGTGAAGATGCTGAGGAGGAACATCTGAGTCATGTTGGAGGGTGTGAAAATGCTGAGGAGGAACATCTGAGTCATGTTGGCTGGCTGCAAGACAACCTTGCAGGTGGAAATCAATCAACAAATAGGATTATTGGTCAAACTAAGTGGAGGATATCAATCAACAAATAGGATTATTGGTGAAACTAAGTGGAGGATATCACTTAATAAACACGATTAATGGTGGCCAGGTGAAGTGCAACATGGTGCCAGTGTAAGGTTGAAGTGCAACATGGTGCCAGTGTAAGGTTGAATTGCAACATGGTGCCAGTGTAAGGTTGAATTGCAACATGGTGCCAGTGTAAGGTTGAAGTGCAACATGGTGCCAGTGTAAGGTTGAAGTGCAACATGGTGCCAGTACAAATAGTTTAGTCTTTCATAATATTTCCAACCACAGTAATAAATAATATTCAGTGCCGTGACTAACCTCAATTTTCATCAATAAATTGCGACCTTGCACTTTTCTACAGGGCTGTGCAACATCAATGAACTGATCTACAGGGCTGTGCAACATCAATGAACTGTTCTAGAGGGCTGTGCAACATCAATGAACTGATCTACAGGGCTGTGCAACATCAATGAACTGATCTACAGGGCTGTGCAACATCAATTAACTGATCTACAGGGCTGTGCAACATCAATGAACTGATCTACAGGGCTGTGCAACATCAATGAACTGATCTACAGGGCTGTGCAACATCAATGAACTGATCTACAGGGCTGTGCAACATCAATGAACTGATTTACAGGGCTGTGCAACATCAATGAACTGATCTACAGGGCTGTGCAACATCAATGAACTGATCTACAGGGCTATGCAACATCAATGAACTGATCTACAGGGCTGTGCAACATCAATGAACTGATCTACAGGGCTGTGCAACATCAATGAACTGATCTACAGGGCTGTGCAACATCAATGAACTGATCTACAGGGCTGTGCAACATCAATGAACTGATCTACAGGGCTGTGCAACATCAATGAACTGATCTACAGGGCTGTGCAACATCAATGAACTGATTTACAGGGCTGTGCAACATCAATGAACTGATCTACAGGGCTGTGCAACATCAATGAACTGATCTACAGGGCTGTGCAACATCGATGAACTGATCTACAGGGCTGTGCAACATCAATGAACTGATCTACAGGGCTGTGCAACATCGATGAACTGATCTACAGGGCTGTGCAACATCAATGAACTGATCTACACGGCTGTGCAACATCAATGAACTGATTTACAGGGCTGTGCAACATCAATGAACTGATCTACACGGCTGTGCAACATCAATGAACTGATTTACAGGGCTGTGCAACATCAATGAACTGATCTACAGGGCTGTGCAACATCAATGAACTGATCTCAGTACTGAAAAGGATCAGCAATAGAAAAGTCACCATTTTTCTACTCACAATCCATGTTTCTTTCCCAAGTGTTCAGAATGGGCAACATAATGAGCATTCTTTTTGAATAGTAATAATAAATAGAATCACAACCCCCCCCCCCCCCCCCCCCTTACACGCAGGATTCTCACAGGAATGAGGCACACAGTGTTTGTTGTACAATGGGTGGATTTAGTTTCAGTGTCATAAAGTTGTGCTCCAAGCTAGCAGAACTTTGCTCCTCCTCTTCTTTTCTTCAGCCAAAAGCTAAACTGCTGAGTGGTCACAAAGTCCTCGTTGATGGTCAGGCCTCAGAAAGTCCTCATGTGTGCTCTTGGTACAACTTTTCTTGCTGACTGTGCTCCCAAAGCACCTTGACATCATTAAGAAGACCTTCTCTTGGAAGTCTTTCACCTTTCCCACAACCATTCTTTGTCCACCAGGTCACATGCAGAGCGAGTACAATTCTTTGATATTTCTGACAAGTATTCAATATTACCCCCAAGTGCTGTCTTTTACACCAAACCTCCTCTTCCAGTCCATTCCAGGTCTACAATTGCAGTCACAGCTCTTTGGTCTTGCCCGTGGTGGCATGGAAGTTAGAATGAATGTTTATTTATGGCCATCATTTTTCAAATGGTATTTATTCTACAAACTTGATCTGTTCTTCAGTCCCCCGTCAAAAGGAGGCCAAGAGCAGCGCCTCAAACACCAAAGTGAGTGGCACTTGGAGCAAGGTGTCTTGCCCAAGGACTCTGCGGCAGTGACTGACACTACATGGCACACAAAATGAAGGAGCTGCTATGATAGTTTGGTGGTAGAATTCACTCCACCAGGACCTCTAGCAGTTCATCTCACTCCCAAACATCCTCCATGATGGTCTGTCGGCTACATCGACACAACCATTGGTCCTGGGACTTGGTCCTCCATTATCAGTGATCGCAAATCCTTGGTCCAGGCCCAGCAACAATGGCACCTCCGTCCTCTCAATCCAATCATCCCTCGCAGCTTTTCCAGCCCCAAAACGGTTGCAGATCACCTGAGTCCCGGGTCATTGCAGTCTCCCTCTGGCAAAGATCGGCTCATCTCTGCCGCAAACCAGCAGCCAATTGGGCAGATCTACAATCCTCCGCAGGAACTGCCTCCTCCGTTCCTCCACCCACCCCGCCTTTCAAACCTATCCTGATCCCACAAACCTAACCCTGGAGGAGTTCACGTTGTCGAGGAAAGACCGGCCACCACCCGGCTCTCGGGAAATGCGCAACACCATGGAGACAGTGTGAGGACCACGGATGCCGACTCTGCGCTGAGGAGGAAGAGTCCGCCCAACATCTCTGGCTCTGGTGCCCTGCGCTGCTCCCAGATTGGTAGTACCGACCACTGGGCAAGTCCTTTGGAGAAATCAGGAGGCTTCCGAAAGCAAGACTAGTACTTCTGAGGATCCTGCCGGCCTAAAAGGATGGACTGTCTTCATGAGGATAGAAACCTACTTCGGGATGAACCTCGACACGGTCCTTGTCACAGACAGAAGTGACATCCCTTCTAACCACGCCAGAGTGTCCATTATGGACCGTATACCTTTATTAATATTATTATTATGGACCATACCTTTATCAATATTATGGACCGTACCTTTATTAATACTATTATGGACCATACCTTTATTAATATTATGGACCGTACCTTTATTAATATTATTATTATGGACCGTACCTTTATTAATACTATTATTATTATTATTATGGACCATACCTTTATTAACATTATGGACCATACCTTCATTAATATCATGGACCGTACCTTTATTAATATTATTATAGACCATACGTTTATTAATATTATGTACCGTTATTATTATTATTTATTATTATTATTATGGACCGTACCTTTATTATTATTAATTATTATGGACCATACCTTTATTATTATTATTATGGACCGTACCTTTATTATTATTATTATTATGGACCATACCTTTATTATTATTATTATGGACCGTACCTTTATTATTATTATTATGGACCATACCTTTATTAATGTTATTATGGACCGTACCTTTATTATTATTATGGACCATACCTTTATTATTATTATTATGGACCATACCTTTATTATTATTATGGACTGTACCTTTATTATTATTATGGACCATACCTTTATTAATATTATGGACCTTACCTTTATAATTATTATTATTATTATTATGGACCATACCTTTATTAATATTATGGACCGTACCTTTATTATTATTATGGACCGTACCTTTATTATTATTATGGACCATATCTTTATTATTATTATTATGGACCATACCATTATTATTATTATGATGGACCATACCTTTATTATTATTATGATGGACCATACCTTTATTATTCTTAGGATGGACCATACCTTTTATTATTATTATGATGGACCATACCTTTATTATTCTTAAGATGGACCATACACTGTATTATTATTAAGATGGACCATACCTTTTATTATTATTATGATGGACCATACCTTGATAGCTGCAGTGGCGATCTGGAGGTGATGGAGTCTCCTTAGTGTGCTTTCTCGATCTGTGAAGTAGGAAGCAGCTAACTGGTGCAGCAGCTCCAGAGAAACCACATTACTGCTGCTGTTGTTGTTGTTGTTGTTGTTGCCTTCCCACTTCTTGTTCAGCTTGTGTTTGTCCAAGAAGATGGTCAGAGACTCTTCCCCTGAGGAAGGAAGACCACATGATTGTTCTTCAAGCGTGCTCGTTAGCCATCAACACCTTTTTGAGAAGAGGAAAAAGGTCACATGTTGAAATTGATACAGACAATATTTCCTCGTCTTTCTTCCATTCACACTGTTGCCATGACGACGCCTTGCTGACGTCCTGTGGATAGCAGCTGACTGCTGCCATAGACCCTGACCCTAAACCTGCTCACACAACGTGAATGGATGAATGATAGGGTAGATGGATGGATGGATGATAGGGTGGATGATGGATGAATGATAGGGTAGATGGATGGATGAATGATAGGGTAGATGGATGGATGAATGATAGGGTGGATGATGGATGAATGATAGGGTAGATGGATGGATGAATGATAGGGTGGATGATGGATGAATGATAGGGTAGATGGATGGATGAATGATAGGGTGGATGATGGATGAATGATAGGGTAGATGGATGGATGAATGATAGGGTGGATGATGGATGAATGATAGGGTAGATGGATGGATAAATAATAGGGTGGATGATGGATGAATGATAGGGTAGATGGATGGATGAATGACAGGGTAGATGGGTGGATGAATGATAGGGTAGATGGATGGATGAATGATAGGGTAGATGGATGGATAAATAATAGGGTAGATGGATGATGAATGATAGGGTATATGGATGGATGAATGATAGGGTAGATGGGTGGATGAATGATAGGGTAGATGGATGGATAAATAATAGGGTGGATGATGGATGAATGATAGGGTAGATGGATGGATAAATAATAGGGTGGATGGATGGATGAATGATAGGGTAGATGGATGGATGAATGACAGGGTAGATGGATGGATGAATGATAGGGTAGATGGATGGATGAATGACAGGGTAGATGGATGGATGAATGACAGGGTAGATGGATGGATGAATGATAGGGTAGGGTAGGACACTCTCGTCAACACCAACACACAACTACAGCAACTAAACAACGCACAACTACAGCAACTAAACAATGCACAACTACAACAACTAAACAACACACAACTACAGCAACTAAACAACACACAACTACAGCAACTAAACAACGCACAACTACAACAACTAAACAACACACAACTACAGCAACTAAACAACGCACAACTACAGCAACTAAACAACGCACAACTACAACAACTAAACAACGCACAACTACAACAACTAAACAACACACAACTACAGCAACTAAACAACACACAACTAAAGCAACTAAACAACACACAACTACAGCAACTAAACAACGCACAACTACAGCAACTAAACAACGCACAACTACGGCAACTAAACAACACACAACTACGGCAACTAAACAACACACAACTACGGCAACTAAACAACACACAACTACGGCAACTAAACAACACACAACTACGGCAACTAAACAACACACAACTACGGCAACTAAACAATGCACAACTACGGCAACTAAACAACGCACAACTACAGCAACTAAACACTTTGCAGTCATTTAGTTGTGTGGATTCAAGGAGCGCTAACGCTAGCTACAGTATCTACATGGACATTATAACTAATGCTAATGCTAGCTACAGTATCTACATGGACATTATAAGTAATGCTAACGCTAGCTACAGTATCTACATGGACATTACAACTAATGCTAACGCTAGCTACAGTATCTACATGGACATTACAACTAATGCTAACGCTAGCTACAGTATCTACATGGAGATTACAATTAAAGCTAATGAGCTTGCATGAGTTACGTACGCACGTCATTACGTTAAACGTGTTGAAGGTCATGGGCGTTGGCCAAAGTGGAAAATATGCGTCATTCTTTTCCAGCTGCTACACATTTAAAGTAGGAACATTTAAAGTAGGAACATTTAAAGTAGGGACAGGAAGTGTTTGTGGCTTCTACTTCCTAAACAAATATAATGTTTGGCTAGCAGGAGTCATGGCTAGCAATAGTGCCAGCGACAAGTCCGAGTCTTCATGTGGACAAACTGAATTCAAGAACTAGATTAACACTCAAAGAGCGCAGACCTCCCCCAGGCCTTATCCCCCAAAGGTAAGAATTAAAAAAAATATAGAATCAAAAAACACAGGACGAAATGTTGAACAGTCCCTTGTGCCAAATGTGGAGAGTACTCACTCGAGATGTCCTTGTTGTTGAGAGTGGTAGACAGACAACGTGGGGGTGTGGGGGGTGGGGTGTTCTTGTGAGTTGTATGAGACTTGGTCAGGGTTAAATTCCAGGACAATTGGACAAGCGACACATCTTCAGTAGTGTGCCCTTGCATCATTGGGTGTTTCGGCCTTCAAACACTATACACCCTCCACAAAGGTGGCCCGCCGAAGGATGATCAGTCCTCAGCTTGTGTCCCGTGCTCAACTGTTCCCGAAATTCACCCTGTTACACTGCTGTTTTTTGGGGCCCAACCGGGGTCCTTCCGCTTGAGCCAAATCCACTGGCTGCTTCTTTCGGCTGCCTCTGAGACTGCTCTGATGGTCCTCCGCAGAGCCTGACCGTGGCTGCCGAGTTCCCTCAGCAGTCTGATGGTAGACGACGCCACAAATCCTCTGCATCCCACTTCAACTGGATAGACTTTGGTGTTCCAGCCACGCTGCCTCGCTTCTTCTGCTACCTCTGAGTAGCGCAGCTTCTTACGTTCATAGGCCTCCTCCACAGAGTTCTCCCATGGGACTGTGAGCTCTATGACGTAAGCAGTCTTCACCAAAGGGGACCAGAGCACCAAGTCTGGCCTGAGGTTGGTAGAGGCAATCTCAGGTGGGAAAACTAGCTGTTTGCCAATGTCTGCCAGCATCTTTCAGTCGCGGGCCCTGTATAGGTGTCCTGCTTCTGGTTTGGTGGAAAGCTGTTTGGGTGTTTTCCCGCCCTCTCGGACAAACATTGTTGTCTTCATGGGATTAGATACTCTTGGTGGCAAGGAGTTGACGGCACCACGCATGCTCTCCAGGGCTGATGCCAAGCTCCTGAGGACCTGGTTGTGCCGCAAGGTGTATCTCCCCTGCGTGAAGCTCGTCTTACATCCTGTCATGATGTGTCTGAGGGTTGCTGGAGTTGGGCAGAGGGCACAGATTGGATCCTCGCCATACCACTGATGGCGATTCTTTGGTGATGGGAGCACATCATACGTTGCTCTGATGATAAAGTTGATTTTACTAGCTTCCATCTGCCATAGCTCCTTCCAGCTTATCTTTCTCCTCTCCACTCCTTCCCACTGCATCCATTGCCCCTGTTTGGCAAGAGAGACAGCCTTCGCACTACTTAAGACCTCTTCCTGGCGACGCACCTCCTCCACCACCAGCGTCCTCCGCTCTGATGTTGTAGCATTTTTCCAGGATGGTTCTCTTGCAGTCAGGCCAAAGCCTCCTCTTCCCTGTTGGACCTTTCCCACGATGTCTCCGTGCCTCAGGGCTGTTGTAGCTTCCGCCCAGTTACTAGGGGCGGTGCAACAGTGCTGATGGTCTTGTTTCTGGAGTCCTTCAGTGTCATCTGGAGTCTAACGTTAGAACACTTGTATTCCTCAGTTAGACTAGTGAGAGGTAGCTCCAGGATCCCTTTGCCGCAGAGGCCGATGTTACTTAGACATTGTGAACAGCCCCAAAATACAATCACTTGTTTCCTATCCATTTCCTGAAAGTTTCATCAAGTAAGAAACAATCAGACCAACTTACAAAACCTCCTGGTGAAGGTCATTATGTCAGCATGTCTCCTCACAAGTCATGAACACTGGTGAATGGGTTGAATGGTAAATAGGTCAAATGCTAAATAGGTTAAATGGTAAATGGTAAATGGGTCAAATGGTAAATGGGTTACATTTGTATAACACTTTTCTACCTTCAAGGCACGCAAAGCGCTTTGACACTATTTCCACATTCACACAGTAAGGTTTGGTCCACATGTTGGTGTGTGAAGTGAAGTGTAGCAAGTGAGGACCAGCCACATGTTGGTGTGTGAAGTGAAGTGTAGCAAGTGAGGACCAGCCACATGTTGGTGTGTGAAGTGAAGCGTACCAAGTGAGGACCAGCCACATGTTGGTGTGTGAAGTGAAGTGAAGTGAAGTGAAGTGAATTACATTTATATAGCGCTTTTTCTCAAGTGACTCAAAGCGCTTTACATAGTGAAACCCAATATCTAAGTTACATTTAAACCAGTGTGGGTGGCACTGGGAGCAGGTGGGTAAAGTGTCTTGCCCAAGGACACAACGGCAGTGACTAGGATGGCGGAAGCGGGGATCGAACCTGCAACCCTCAAGTTGCTGGCACGGCCACTCTACCAACCGAGCTATACCGCCCCGAAGTGTAGCAAGTGAGGACCAGCCACATGTTGGTGTGTGAAGTGAAGCGTACCAAGTGAGGACCAGCCACATGTTGGTGTGTGAAGTGAAGTGTAGCAAGTGAGTACCAGCCACATGTTGGTGTGTGAAGTGAAGTGTACCAAGTGAGGACCAGCCACATGTTGGTGTGTGAAGTGAAGTGTACCAAGTGAGGACCAGCCACATGTTGGTGTGTGAAGTGAAGTGTAGCAAGTGAGGACCAGCCACATGTTGGTGTGTGAAGTGAAGCGTACCAAGTGAGGACCAGCCACATGTTGGTGTGTGAAGTGAAGTGTAGCAAGTGAGTACCAGCCACATGTTGGTGTGTGAAGTGAAGTGTACCAAGTGAGGACCAGCCACATGTTGGTGTGTGAAGTGAAGCGTACCAAGTGAGGACCAGCCACATGTTGGTGTGTGAAGTGAAGTGTAGCAAGTGAGGACCAGCCACATGTTGGTGTGTGAAGTGAAGCGTACCAAGTGAGGACCAGCCACATGTTGGTGTGTGAAGTGAAGTGTAGCAAGTGAGGACCAGCCACATGTTGGTGTGTGAAGTGAAGTGTAGCAAGTGAGGACCAGCCACATGTTGGTGTGTGAAGTGAAGTGTAGCAAGTGAGGACCAGCCACATGTTGGTGTGTGAAGTGAAGCGTACCAAGTGAGGACCAGCCACATGTTGGTGTGTGAAGTGAAGCGTAGCAAGTGAGGACCAGCCACATGTTGGTGTGTGAAGTGAAGTGTACCAAGTGAGGACCAGCCACATGTTGGTGTGTGAAGTGAAGTGTACCAAGTGAGGACCAGCCACATGTTGTTGTGTGAAGTGAAGTGTAGCAAGTGAGGACCAGCCACATGTTGGTGTGTGAAGTGAAGTGTAGCAAGTGAGGACCAGCCACATGTTGGTGTGTGAAGTGAAGTGTAGCAAGTGAGGACCAGCCACATATTGGTGTGTGAAGTGAAGTGTAGCAAGTGAGGACCAGCCACATGTTGGTGTGTGAAGTGAAGTGTACCAAGTGAGGACCAGCCAGGATGTTGGTGTGTGAAGTGAAGTGTACCAAGTGAGGACCAGCCAGGATGTTGGTGTGTGAAGTGAAGTGTACCAAGTGAGGACCAGCCAGGATGTTGGTGTGTGAAGTGAAGTGTAGCAAGTGAGGACCAGCCACATGTTGGTGTGTGAAGTGAAGTGTAGCAAGTGAGGACCAGCCACATGTTGGTGTGTGAAGTGAAGTGTAGCAAGTGAGGACCAGCCACATGTTGGTGTGTGAAGTGAAGCGTACCAAGTGAGGACCAGCCACATGTTGGTGTGTGAAGTGAAGCGTAGCAAGTGAGGACCAGCCACATGTTGGTGTGTGAAGTGAAGTGTACCAAGTGAGGACCAGCCACATGTTGGTGTGTGAAGTGAAGTGTACCAAGTGAGGACCAGCCACATGTTGTTGTGTGAAGTGAAGTGTAGCAAGTGAGGACCAGCCACATGTTGGTGTGTGAAGTGAAGTGTAGCAAGTGAGGACCAGCCACATGTTGGTGTGTGAAGTGAAGTGTAGCAAGTGAGGACCAGCCACATATTGGTGTGTGAAGTGAAGTGTAGCAAGTGAGGACCAGCCACATGTTGGTGTGTGAAGTGAAGTGTACCAAGTGAGGACCAGCCAGGATGTTGGTGTGTGAAGTGAAGTGTACCAAGTGAGGACCAGCCAGGATGTTGGTGTGTGAAGTGAAGTGTACCAAGTGAGGACCAGCCAGGATGTTGGTGTGTGAAGTGAAGTGTAGCAAGTGAGGACCAGCCACATGTTGGTGTGTGAAGTGAAGTGTAGCAAGTGAGGACCAGCCACATGGTGGTGTGTGAAGTTTCATCCATGCTGAATCCAATATGGCCGACAGCACTGTCTTTTGTTTGTCTGCTTGTCTAAGCGGTCTGAATTTCTATCTGTTTTAATTTATTTTTTAGCCAAATTAAGTAAATTGTACTAGTTTTAAGCGTAACATTTGATGAATGAAGGCTTACTTCCAAAAAGTAGCATTTCTGACTGCTTTTGTTGGATTTGGAAATCTGGAGGCCTTTGACCTGCTGAAGCCAGGAGATGTTTTGCTAGCTGAAATTTTGGCCTTCCACCTGCCACAGCCCGGATCTATCCTGGCCCCAGCTTGGCCTTCCATTGCCTACAGACTGGGTCAGCTAACTTCATTTTGGCCTTCCACTGCCTACAGACAGGATCTGCTAGCTGCAGACCAGATCTGCTAGCTTCATCCTGGCCTTCCATCTGCCACAGCCTGGATCTGCTAGCTTCATCTTGGCCTTCCATCTGCCACAGCCTGGATCTATCCTAGTCTCAGCTTGGCCTTCCACTACCTACAGTCTGGGTCTGCTAGCTGCATCTTGGCCCTCCATCTGCCACAGCCTGGCTATAACCTAGCCCCAGCTTGGCTTCTCACTGCCTACAGACTGGGTCTGCTAGCTCATCTTGGCCTTCCATCTGCCACAGCCTGGATCTATCTTAGCCTCAGACTGACTAAGGCTGGGCCTTTGCTAGCCTTAGCTTGGCCTTCCAACTGCTGTAGCCTGGACATCTGAACTTTGAATATTGGACCTGGGTAGGTAGTAAAACAATTTAACAATGACTTTGACAAAAGCTCTGTATTTAATATTAATGCTTTTTCCTGGACTTGTTTTCTGCAATTGTAGTGGGGTACCTGACCAGGTGCTCCACCAACCTTTAACTCTACCGAACGCAATAACAATCACCTGGTCCTACGAAACTACAGCATTTACACAAAGCTTATTGATATCTACATGTGGGTCAGTGCTAAATAATTCTAACCAGCTTCATTTATGGTGTATTTCTGTGTTAAATAGATGTTTTTCTCCTTCTGAAATTACTCATTTTGACATTGTGAAGCCAAGTAATGTTGTCATCGGGTTACCTTGCCACATGAAACGAAACATTTTTATATTGCTCTTACTTCTTCTATCAGGCAATGTGCAACCAAATCCAGGCCCAGCTTTGTACAACATCAGTACTCCTGATGAATTTAGAGCTAGGTCAGGTCTTGGTTTAATTCATTCAAATATTAGAAGTCTACTGCCAAAATTAGACTTAGTCAAAATCTGGATTCAAACAACCAATGCAGACATATTTATCTTATCAGAAACCTGGCTAACCAAAGCAGTCTCTGACAAGGACATTGCTATAAATCACATATGTCAGAGTCAAGGCCCGCGGGCCATATCCGGCCCGCGAGAAGGTTTTTTACGGCCCTTGGGATGATCTTGATTTATTATTAGAACCGGCCCGCAGACCGCAGATCTTTTTTTTTTTTTTTTTTTTTTTTTTTTTAGACCGCAGATCTTTTACACGCACCAAGCGGATGCCGGTCCAAGGTTCCGAAAGGGGGCGAGCGGCCCGCCGGGACGCGCCTGCCGGCCGAAGGGCTGCAGCCCGGCCGTCAGTCGCGGAGCCCGCCGTGCCACGCGCGCCAAGGGGGCGGGCCGAAACCCGGCCCCGAGGCCCTGAGACTTCTGCTTTGTTTCCCCAAACCGCGCGTCACCGCCGGGCCCGCACCACCGTCGGGCTGCAGCCCGAGCGTCGGTAGCGGAACCCGTCATGTGCCGCGCGCGCCAAGCGGAGCGGGGGGGTCAAGCGGGCCGAAACCCGCAGGCCACCCCCTCACCACGAGGCCCTGAGACTTCTGCGTTTGACCCCTACGCGCGGCCCGTCGGGACGCGCCCGCCGTCAAGCCACGAGGGCCAGCCGTCGGGTCGCGGAGCCCGCCGTGCCACGCGCGCCAAGGGGCGGGCCGAAACCAGCGGGGGGTTTCGGGCACCCAACTCGCCTCCCTCCCACGGAGGGAGGAGGGGGGTTTAATGTGAACATTACTGTGCAATCACATATTTAGAGTTTTTACTCAATTCAAGTTTAAAAGTTAAAGTTTAATATTTGTTTTCACTGCATGTTACTTCTCCTTAAACAAAGTGTTGTTTTTGATTTATAGATTTTTGCACTTTATTTTATTGTATTTCAATTTAATTATATTTTAAAAATATTTCAGTTGAGTGGATGATAGAAAATTGCTATTATTGTTTTTTTCTTTGAAGTAAATTTAGCCCACTTTTGCTAAAATAGAAAATATAGGCTACTGATGGTGCCTTGAATACCGGTTTCTTTCATTTAATGTTCATGTTATGGGGATTTTTATATAAAGGAAATTTGTCTTTTGTGTCTGTTGAAAATTAAAGATTACTGACAGAGCCATAAGAAAATATTGCTTTATTTATCTGATCATATTGGAATATATTTGTTAGGTTTTCAGTAGGTTCAATTAGGTTCACTAGACTATATGCGTCATTTAAAAATTTTTCAATGAACATTCGAACAGTCCGGCCCTCGGCTTGTAGCTAAATTTTTTATTTGGCCCTCCGTCCATTTGACTTTGACACCCCTGCTATAAATGGATATAATGTCTTCCGATGCGATCGTCCTCGAAAAGGTGGAGGAGTGGCTATGTATATCAAAAACAAATATAATGTTACCTTATTATCATCACTGTCAATCACTAAACAATTTGAACTCCTTGCCCTGCAGCTTGAATTCTCACATGGCCAACCTCTCGCAATTGTAGGCTGTTATAGACCTCCCTCTGCCTCCACTGAAGCCCTTGCCTCGCTTGAATCCATTATGAGTGGGTTAAAAGCTAGTGAACTTCTCTTGGTTGGTGATTTAAATTTTGACTGGTTGACTTCCTCTTCTGATAACCTTAAAGCTGTATGCAACTCACTAAACTTAACTCAATTAATCACTTCCCCAACTCGACCCAATACTAAAAACTCCTCAAAATCATCTTTACTTGATCTAATTCTAACCAACGTTCCCCATAAGTACACTGGCACTGGGGTGTTTGCCAATGACTTGAGTGACCATTGTACAATTGCAGCTGTAAGAAACTGCAAGCTACCAAAATCAAAACCCACTATTACATGCTAAAGAAATATTAAAAACTTTTGCCTCCCAGCTTTTATATACGATTTAGCTGCCTTTCAGTGGAACAGAGTTGCTTTGATTGATGATATTGAGATAGCGTTGAAATACTTTTATAATGAATTTCAACGTATAGTCAATAAACATGCTCCGTTTCGAAAACTTAGAGTTAAAGGTCGAAATAATCCCTGGTTTTCCTCTGCAATTGGAAACCTTCTCAAAGAGAGAGACGTTGCTTGGGCCAGGGCTCGAAAAACAAAGACAGAGGCTGACTGGCTTAGCTTCCGCCAGCTTAGAAATAAATGTACTTCGCTTGTTAAGAGGGCCAAGTCTGATTTTTACCTGCATGAATGCAAAAAACATATAAATGATCCCAAAAAGTTTTGGCAAACCATAAAAGCTTCTTTAAATCATGTGACAACAAATGACTTTCCAAGTCCTTTAATTACTCAATCTGGTACTTTGTCTGATAAGACAACTATATCAAATTGTTTTAATGAGTATTTTGTTTCTGCCGGATCCTTGTTTGAGTCATTGAATCCTCAATTGTCAAATGTTGGTTTAACTAATGTTAATATACCAAATACACCACAGGCTGTAAATAGACGCAGCACCTGCACTTTTGAGTTCACACCTGTATCAATATCCGAGGTAAACAGTGCACTAAAGAGCCTGGACACAACTAAAGCAGCAGGACCTGACCAAATTGAACCCTTTTTCTTAAAATTGGCTGCTGATTTTGTTGCTGAGCCTCTCTCGCATATTTTTAACCTAAGTCTAACAAGTAAAAGCATTCCAAAAATCTGGAAATCGGCCTTTGTTCTTCCCCTGCTAAAAGGGGGTGAACCCACAAATATAAATAATTACAGACCAATTTCTAAATTATGCATTTTAGCAAAATTGTTTGAGAAGATCATCAGTAACCAGCTAGAGGATTTTTTAGAATCAAACAATATTTTATCTCCATTTCAATCTGGTTTTAGAAAACAGCATAACACTATTACAGCTGCTCTTAAGGTCTTCAATGATTTAATCGAGGCTGTAGACGGCAAGAAATATTGTGTCGCCCTATTTATTGATTTGTCAAAAGCATTTGACACAGTAGACCACAGTCTGTTAATTCAAGCCCTTCATCACGTTCGATTATCTAAAAATGCAGCTGCTTGGTTCACAGACTATCTCTCCAGCAGAACACAACGTGTACAGGTGGCTGGGACCACCTCTTCATTACTGGACATTACCAAAGGCGTTCCACAAGGCTCAGTGCTGGGGCCCATTTTATTTTCTATCTACATAAATAATCTTTGTAATAATTTGTCAAATGCAATGTACCATTTTTTATGCAGACGACACCATTATTTATTGCTGTTCAACCTCCATCACTCAGGCTTTTGAGTTTTTACAAGCTGCTTTTGATGTCATCCAGGCTCGCTTATTTGATCTTAAATTGGTTTTAAATACAGATAAAAGCAAGGTAATGGTTTTCTCTCATTCAAGGGTGCTACTGGAAAATATTACAAATATTGTAACATCAAATGGAAACCCTATAGAGCAGGTCTTAAATTACAAGTACTTGGGTTTTACTCTTGATCAGGAGCTTTCATTTAAAGCCCATATTAACAACTTGGTCTCTAAGCTTAGGGTAAAGCTTGGTTTCTTTTTTAGAAATAAAAACTGCTTCTCTCTTAAAGTCAGAAAGAAATTGGTGACAGCAACTATCTTGCCTGTAATTGATTATGGAGACGTGCTTTATTTTAGTGCTTCATCTAAATGCCTCCAATCCTTGGACACTGTTTTTCATTCAGCACTAAGATTTGTTACTGGCTGTCGTAGTCTCACCCACCATTGTCAACTGTATATGAAGTCAGACTTATCTTCTTTGAGTGCACGCAGATACACACATTGGCTGACTTTAATTTATAAGGCTCTTTTAGGTTTAATACCTCCATACTTGTGTACTCTGTTACAAAGAAAAAACAGCTCTTACGCATTACGTTCTAACAATTTGTATGTTTTAACTGTTCCTCATGTACGGACTGAATTTGGCAAAAGAGCTTTTGGCATTGCTGCCCCTATGGCATGGAATGAATTGCAGACGAAACTGAAACTTACAGAACTACTTCCATTTGGAGCCTTCCGTTCTGTCCTGAGGGACAAACAGCGAGAGACGTTTGCACAGTGCCTGTGTTTTTAAAGATGTAAATCTCTGTTGTTTTACAGTTCTCTTATGTATTTTAAAATGTATGTCTTAATGTATTTATTTTGAAACTGCTCTGTGACATGTGCTGTTGACCTCTTGGCCAGGTCACCCTTGTGAAAGAGATCTTGATCTCAATGGGTTTTCTTATCTGGTTAAATAAAGGTTGTAAGTGAAGTGTACCAAGTGAGGACCAGCCACATGTTGGTGTGTGAAGTGAAGTGTACCAAGTGAGGACCAGCCACATGTTGGTGTGTGAAGTGAAGTGTAGCAAGTGAGGACCAGCCACATGTTGGTGTGTGAAGTGAAGTGTAGCAAGTGAGGACCAGCCACATGTTGGTGTGTGAAGTGAAGTGTACAAAGTGAGGACCAGCCACATGTTGGTGTGTGAAGTGAAGCGTAGCAAGTGAGGACCAGCCACATGTTGGTGTGTGAAGTGAAGTGTACCAAGTGAGGACCAGCCACATGTTGGTGTGTGAAGTGAAGTGTACCAAGTGAGGACCAGCCACATGTTGGTGTGTGAAGTGAAGTGTAGCAAGTGAGGACCAGCCAGGATGTTGGTGTGTGAAGTGAAGTGTAGCAAGTGAGGACCAGCCACATGTTGGTGTGTGAAGTGAAGTGTAGCAAGTGAGGACCAGCCACATGTTGGTGTGTGAAGTGAAGTGTAGCAAGTGAGGACCAGCCACATGTTGGTGTGTGAAGTGAAGTGTACCAAGTGAGGACCAGCCACATGTTGGTGTGTGAAGTGAAGTGTAGCAAGTGAGGACCAGCCACATGTTGGTGTGTGAAGTGAAGTGTACCAAGTGAGGACCAGCCACATGTTGGTGTGTGAAGTGAAGTGTAGCAAGTGAGGACCAGCAACATGTTGGTGTGTGAAGTGAAGTGTACCAAGTGAGGACCAGCCACATGTTGGTGTGTGAAGTGAAGTGTAGCAAGTGAGGACCAGCCACATGTTGGTGTGTGAAGTGAAGTGTAGCAAGTGAGGACCAGCCACATGTTGGTGTGTGAAGTGAAGTGTAGCAAGTGAGGACCAGCCACATGTTGGTGTGTGAAGTGAAGTGTACCAAGTGAGGACCAGCCACATGTTGGTGTGTGAAGTGAAGTGTACCAAGTGAGGACCAGCCACATGTTGGTGTGTGAAGTGAAGTGTAGCAAGTGAGAACCAGCCACATGTTGGTGTGTGAAGTGAAGTGTAGCAAGTGAGGACCAGCCACATGTTGGTGTGTGAAGTGAAGTGTAGCAAGTGAGGACCAGCCACATGTTGGTGTGTGAAGTGAAATGTACCAAGTGAGGACCAGCCACATGTTGGTGTGTGAAGTGAAGTGTAGCAAGTGAGGACCAGCCACATGTTGGTGTGTGAAGTGAAGTGTACCAAATGAGGACCAGCCACATGTTGGTGTGTGAAGTGAAGCGTAGCAAGTGAGGACCAGCCACATGTTGGTGTGTGAAGTGAAGTGTACCAAGTGAGGACCAGCCACATGTTGGTGTGTGAAGTGAAGTGTACCAAGTGAGGACCAGCCACATGTTGGTGTGTGAAGTGAAGTGTAGCAAGTGAGGACCAGCCACATGTTGGTGTGTGAAGTGAAGTGTAGCAAGTGAGGACCAGCCACATGTTGGTGTGTGAAGTTAAGTGTAGCAAGTGAGGACCAGCCACATGTTGGTGTGTGAAGTGAAGTGTAGCAAGTGAGGACCAGCCACATGTTGGTGTGTGAAGTGAAGTGTAGCAAGTGAGGACCAGCCACATGTTGGTGTGTGAAGTGAAGTGTAGCAAGTGAGGACCAGCCACATGTTGGTGTGTGAAGTGAAGTGTACCAAGTGAGGACCAGCCAGGATGTTGGTGTGTGAAGTGAAGTGTAGCAAGTGAGGACCAGCCAGGATGTTGGTGTGTGAAGTGAAGTGTAGCAAGTGAGGACCAGCCACATGTTGGTGTGTGAAGTGAAGTGTAGCAAGTGAGGACCAGCCACATGTTGGTGTGTGAAGTGAAGTGTAGCAAGTGAGGACCAGCCACATGTTGGTGTGTGAAGTGAAGTGTAGCAAGTGAGGACCAGCCACATGTTGGTGTGTGAAGTGAAGTGTAGCAAGTGAGGACCAGCCACATGTTGGTGTGTGAAGTGAAGTGTAGCAAGTGAGGACCAGCCACATGTTGGTGTGTGAAGTGAAGTGTAGCAAGTGAGGACCAGCCACATGTTGGTGTGTGAAGTGAAGTGTACCAAGTGAGGACCAGCCAGGATGTTGGTGTGTGAAGTGAAGTGTAGCAAGTGAGGACCAGCCACATGTTGGTGTGTGAAGTGAAGTGTAGCAAGTGAGGACCAGCCACATGTTGGTGTGTGAAGTGAAGTGTAGCAAGTGAGGACCAGCCACATGTTGGTGTGTGAAGTGAAGTGTAGCAAGTGAGGACCAGCCACATGTTGGTGTGTGAAGTGAAGTGTACCAAGTGAGGACCAGCCACATGTTGGTGTGTGAAGTGAAGTGTAGCAAGTGAGGACCAGCCACATGTTGGTGTGTGAAGTGAAGTGTAGCAAGTGAGGACCAGCCACATGTTGGTGTGTGAAGTGAAGTGTAGCAAGTGAGGACCAGCCACATGTTGGTGTGTGAAGTGAAATGTACCAAGTGAGGACCAGCCACATGTTGTTGTGTGAAGTGAAGTGTAGCAAGTGAGGACCAGCCACATGTTGGTGTGTGAAGTGAAGTGTAGCAAGTGAGGACCAGCCACATGTTGGTGTGTGAAGTGAAGTGTAGCAAGTGAGGACCAGCCACATGTTGGTGTGTGAAGTGAAGTGTAGCAAGTGAGGACCAGCCACATGTTGGTGTGTGAAGTGAAGTGTACCAAGTGAGGACCAGCCACATGTTGGTGTGTGAAGTGAAGTGTAGCAAGTGAGGACCAGCCACATGTTGGTGTGTGAAGTGAAGTGTAGCAAGTGAGGACCAGCCACATGTTGGTGTGTGAAGTGAAGTGTAGCAAGTGAGGACCAGCAACATGTTGGTGTGTGAAGTGAAGTGTACCAAGTGAGGACCAGCCAGGATGTTGGTGTGTGAAGTGAAGTGTAGCAAGTGAGGACCAGCCACATGTTGGTGTGTGAAGTGAAGTGTAGCAAGTGAGGACCAGCCACATGTTGGTGTGTGAAGTGAAGTGTAGCAAGTGAGGACCAGCCACATGTTGGTGTGTGAAGTGAAGTGTAGCAAGTGAGGACCAGCCACATGTTGGTGTGTGAAGTGAAGTGTACCAAGTGAGGACCAGCCACATGTTGGTGTGTGAAGTGAAGTGTACCAAGTGAGGACCAGCCACATGTTGGTGTGTGAAGTGAAGTGTAGCAAGTGAGAACCAGCCACATGTTGGTGTGTGAAGTGAAGTGTAGCAAGTGAGGACCAGCCACATGTTGGTGTGTGAAGTGAAGTGTAGCAAGTGAGGACCAGCCACATGTTGGTGTGTGAAGTGAAATGTACCAAGTGAGGACCAGCCACATGTTGGTGTGTGAAGTGAAGTGTAGCAAGTGAGGACCAGCCACATGTTGGTGTGTGAAGTGAAGTGTACCAAATGAGGACCAGCCACATGTTGGTGTGTGAAGTGAAGCGTAGCAAGTGAGGACCAGCCACATGTTGGTGTGTGAAGTGAAGTGTACCAAGTGAGGACCAGCCACATGTTGGTGTGTGAAGTGAAGTGTACCAAGTGAGGACCAGCCACATGTTGGTGTGTGAAGTGAAGTGTAGCAAGTGAGGACCAGCCACATGTTGGTGTGTGAAGTGAAGTGTAGCAAGTGAGGACCAGCCACATGTTGGTGTGTGAAGTTAAGTGTAGCAAGTGAGGACCAGCCACATGTTGGTGTGTGAAGTGAAGTGTAGCAAGTGAGGACCAGCCACATGTTGGTGTGTGAAGTGAAGTGTAGCAAGTGAGGACCAGCCACATGTTGGTGTGTGAAGTGAAGTGTAGCAAGTGAGGACCAGCCACATGTTGGTGTGTGAAGTGAAGTGTACCAAGTGAGGACCAGCCAGGATGTTGGTGTGTGAAGTGAAGTGTAGCAAGTGAGGACCAGCCAGGATGTTGGTGTGTGAAGTGAAGTGTAGCAAGTGAGGACCAGCCACATGTTGGTGTGTGAAGTGAAGTGTAGCAAGTGAGGACCAGCCACATGTTGGTGTGTGAAGTGAAGTGTAGCAAGTGAGGACCAGCCACATGTTGGTGTGTGAAGTGAAGTGTAGCAAGTGAGGACCAGCCACATGTTGGTGTGTGAAGTGAAGTGTAGCAAGTGAGGACCAGCCACATGTTGGTGTGTGAAGTGAAGTGTAGCAAGTGAGGACCAGCCACATGTTGGTGTGTGAAGTGAAGTGTAGCAAGTGAGGACCAGCCACATGTTGGTGTGTGAAGTGAAGTGTACCAAGTGAGGACCAGCCACATGTTGGTGTGTGAAGTGAAGTGTACCAAGTGAGGACCAGCCACATGTTGGTGTGTGAAGTGAAGTGTAGCAAGTGAGGACCAGCCACATGTTGGTGTGTGAAGTGAAGTGTAGCAAGTGAGGACCAGCCACATGTTGGTGTGTGAAGTGAAGTGTAGCAAGTGAGGACCAGCCACATGTTGGTGTGTGAAGTGAAGTGTACCAAGTGAGGACCAGCCACATGTTGGTGTGTGAAGTGAAGTGTAGCAAGTGAGGACCAGCCACATGTTGGTGTGTGAAGTGAAGTGTACCAAGTGAGGACCAGCCACATGTTGGTGTGTGAAGTGAAGTGTAGCAAGTGAGGACCAGCCACATGTTGGTGTGTGAAGTGAAGTGTAGCAAGTGAGGACCAGCCACATGTTGGTGTGTGAAGTGAAATGTACCAAGTGAGGACCAGCCACATGTTGGTGTGTGAAGTGAAGTGTAGCAAGTGAGGACCAGCCACATGTTGGTGTGTGAAGTGAAGTGTACCAAGTGAGGACCAGCCACATGTTGGTGTGTGAAGTGAAGCGTAGCAAGTGAGGACCAGCCACATGTTGGTGTGTGAAGTGAAGTGTACCAAGTGAGGACCAGCCACATGTTGGTGTGTGAAGTGAAGTGTAGCAAGTGAGGACCAGCCACATGTTGGTGTGTGAAGTGAAACGTACCAAGTGAGGACCAGCCACATGTTGGTGTGTGAAGTGAAGTGTACCAAGTGAGGACCAGCCACATGTTGGTGTGTGAAGTGAAGTGTAGCAAGTGAGGACCAGCCACATGTTGGTGTGTGAAGTGAAGTGTAGCAAGTGAGGACCAGCCACATGTTGGTGTGTGAAGTGAAGTGTAGCAAGTGAGGACCAGCCACATGTTGGTGTGTGAAGTGAAGTGTACCAAGTGAGGACCAGCCACATGTTGGTGTGTGAAGTGAAGTGTACCAAGTGAGGACCAGCCACATGTTGGTGTGTGAAGTGAAGTGTACCAAGTGAGGACCAGCCACATGTTGGTGTGTGAAGTGAAGTGTACCAAGTGAGGACCAGCCACATGTTGGTGTGTGAAGTGAAGTGTACCAAGTGAGGACCAGCCACATGTTGGTGTGTGAAGTGAAGTGTAGCAAGTGAGGACCAGCCACATGTTGGTGTGTGAAGTGAAGTGTAGCAAGTGAGGACCAGCCACATGTTGGTGTGTGAAGTGAAGTGTAGCAAGTGAGGACCAGCCACATGTTGGTGTGTGAAGTGAAGTGTACCAAGTGAGGACCAGCCACATGTTGGTGTGTGAAGTGAAGTGTACCAAGTGAGGACCAGCCACATGTTGGTGTGTGAAGTGAAGTGTACCAAGTGAGGACCAGCCACATGTTGGTGTGTGAAGTGAAGTGTAGCAAGTGAGGACCAGCCAGGATGTTGCTGGAATGTAAGATGCAGGACTTGTGATTTATCATTGGTGAGCTGAGGGTTGTGTCGATACGGCAGACAGTCGTGTTTTGTGACTTCCTTCCATCTTCCAAGACCAGAGAAGAAGCAACAAGGAATCCAATAAAGTCGACACATGAATCGAAACTTGTCAGCTTGATCCATCTTTTCCTCTTTTCCCCTTTTCCTCTTTTCCATCCTTTCCATCCTTTCGCCACCCGATAAGTAGAGCTCATTAGGAGCCGGCTGATTGAAAAACAACCCAAGGGCTGTGGTTGGATGCTACACTTCTGAAAGATGTGGTTGGATGTTAGACATCTGAGAGATGTGGTTGTATGTTAGACATCTGAGAGATGTGGTTGGATGTTAGACATCTGAGAGATGTGGTTGGATGCTACACTTCTGAAAGATGTGGTTGGATGTTAGACATCTGAGAGATGTGGTTGGATGTTAGACATCGGAGAGATGTGGTTGGATGTTAGACATCTGAGAGATGTGGTTGGATGTTAGACATCTGAGAGATGTGGTTGGATGTTAGACATCTGAGAGATGTGGTTGGATGTTAGACATCTGAGAGATGTGGTTGGATGCTACACTTCTGAAAGATGTGGTTGGATGTTAGACATCTGAGAGATGTGGTTGGATGTTAGACATCTGAGAGATGTGGTTGGATGTTAGACATCTGGGAGATGTGGTTGGATGTTAGACATCTGAGAGATGTGGTTGGATGTTAGACATCTGAGAGATGTGGTTGGATGCTACACTTCTGAAATATGTGGTTGGATGTTAGATATCTGAGAGATGTGGTTGGATGTTAGACATCTGAGAGATGTGGTTGGATGTTAGACATCTGAGAGATGTGGTTGGATGTTAGACATATGAGAGATGTGGTTGGATGTTAGACATCTGAGAGATGTGGTTGGATGTTAGACATCTGAGAGATGTGGTTGGATGTTAGACATCTGAGAGATGTGGTTGGATGTTAGACATCTGAGAGATGTGGTTGGATGTTAGACATCTGAGAGATGAGGTTGAATGTTAGACATCTGAGAGATGTGGTTGGATGTTTAACTTAAAGGAGAAAAGTATGTGTTTTTAAGGACAAAAGTATGCAATGCCATGTGGACAAGAGACCCAAACGTAGACATAACTGTGTTTGTTAAGTATCTGTGTTGGTGTGGCCATGGTCTAAGATGTGGACATGGTCTAAGATGTGTTTGTTAAGTATCTGTGTTGGTGTGGCCATGGTCTAAGATGTGGACATGGTCTAAGATGTGTTTGTTAAGTATCTGTGTTGGTGTGGCCATGGTCTAAGATGTGGACATGGTCTAAGATGTGTTTGTTAAGTATCTGTGTTGGTGTGGACATGGTCTAAGATGTGGACATGGTCTAAGATGTGTTTGTTAAGTATCTGTGTTGGTGTGGACATGGTCTAAGATGTGGACATGGTCTAAGATGTGTTTGTTAAGTATCTGTGTTGGTGTGGACATGGTCTAAGATGTGGACATGGTCTAAGATGTGGACATGGTCTAAGATGTGTTTGTTGAGTATCTGTGTTGGTGTGGCCATGGTCTAAGATGTGGACATGGTCTAAGATGTGTTTGTTAAGTATCTGTGTTGGTGTGGACATGGTCTAAGATGTGGACATGGTCTAAGATGTGGACATGGTCTAAGATGTGTTTGTTGAGTATCTGTGCTGGTGTGGACATGGTCTAAGATGTGGACATGGTCTAAGATGTGGACATGGTCTAAGATGTGTTTGTTAAGTATCTGTGTTGGTGTGGACATGGTTTAAGATGTGGACAGGGTCTAAGATGTGGACATGGTCTAAGATGTGGATATGGTCTAAGATGTGTTTGTTAAGTATCTGTGTTGGTGTGGCCATGGTCTAAGATGTGGATATGGTCTAAGATGTGGACATGGTCTAAGATGTGGACATGGTCTAAGATGTGTTTGTTAAGTATCTGTGATGGTGTGGACATGGTCTAAGATGTGGACATGGTCTAAGATGTGTTTGTTAAGTATCTGTGTTGGTGTGGACATGGTCTAAGATGTGGACATGGTCTAAGATGTGGACATGGTGTAAGGTGTGGACATGGTGTAAGGTGTGGACATGGTCTAAGATGTGGACAAGGTCTAAGATGTGGACATGGTGTAAGGTGTGGACATGGTCTAAGATGTGGACATGGTCTAAGATGTGTCTGTTAAGTATCTGTGTTGGTGTGGACATGGTCTAAGATGTGGACATGGTCTAAGATGTGGACATGGTGTAAGGTGTGGACATGGTCTAAGATGTGGACATGGTGTAAGGTGTGGACATGGTGTAAGGTGTGGACATGGTCTAAGATGTGGACATGGTGTAAGGTGTGGACATGGTCTAAGATGTGGACATGGTCTAAGATGTGGACATGGTGTAAGGTGTGGACATGGTGTAAGGTGTGGACATGGTCTAAGATGTGGACATGGTCTAAGATGTGGACATGGTGTAAGGTGTGGACATGGTGTAAGGTGTGGACATGGTGTAAGGTGTGGACATGGTCTAAGATGTGGACATGGTCTAAGATGTGGACATGGTGTAAGGTGTGGACATGGTGTAAGGTGTGGACATGGTCTAAGGTGTGGACATGGTGTAAGGTGTGGACATGGTGTAAGGTGTGGACATTGTCTAAGATGTGGACATGGTGTAAGGTGTGGACATGGTCTAAGATGTGGACATGGTCTAAGATGTGGACATGGTCTAAAGTGTGGACATGGTGTAAGGTGTGGACATGGTCTAAGATGTGGACATGGTGTAAGGTGTGGACATGGTGTAAGGTGTGGACATGGTCTAAGATGTGGACATGGTCTAAGATGTGGACATGGTCTAAGGTGTGGACATGGTCTAAGGTGTGGACATGGTCTAAGATGTGGACATGGTGTAAGGTGTGGACATGGTCTAAGATGTGGACATGGTCTAAGATGTGGACATGGTCTAAGGTGTGGACATGGTCTAAGGTGTGGACATGGTCTAAGATGTGGACATGGTGTAAGATGTGGACACGGTGTAAGGTGTGGACATGGTCTAAGATGTGGACATGGTCTAAGATGTGGACATGGTCTAAGGTGTGGACATGGTGTAAGGTGTGGACATGGTCTAAGATGTGGACATGGTGTAAGGTGTGGACATGGTGTAAGGTGTGGACATGGTCTAAGATGTGGACATGGTCTAAGATGTGGACATGGTCTAAGGTGTGGACATGGTGTAAGGTGTGGACATGGTCTAAGATGTGGACATGGTGTAAGGTGTGGACATGGTCTAAGATGTGGACATGGTCTAAGATGTGGACATGGTCTAAGATGTGGACATGGTGTAAGGTGTGGACATGGTCTAAGATGTGGACATGGTGTAAGGTGTGGACATGGTCTAAGGTGTGGACATGGTCTAAGATGTGTTTGTTAAGTATCTGTGTTGGTGTGGACATGGTCTAAGATGTGGACATGGTCTAAGATGTGGACATGGTGTAAGGTGTGGACATGGTCTAAGATGTGGACAAGGTCTAAGATGTGGACATGGTGTAAGGTGTGGACATGGTCTAAGATGTGTTTGTTAAGTATCTGTGTTGGTGTGGCCATGGTCTAAGATGTGGATATGGTCTAAGATGTGGACATGGTCTAAGATGTGGACATGGTCTAAGATGTGTTTGTTAAGTATCTGTGATGGTGTGGACATGGTCTAAGATGTGGACATGGTCTAAGATGTGTTTGTTAAGTATCTGTGTTGGTGTGGACATGGTCTAAGATGTGGACATGGTCTAAGATGTGGACATGGTGTAAGGTGTGGACATGGTGTAAGGTGTGGACATGGTCTAAGATGTGGACAAGGTCTAAGATGTGGACATGGTGTAAGGTGTGGACATGGTCTAAGATGTGGACATAGTCTAAGATGTGTCTGTTAAGTATCTGTGTTGGTGTGGACATGGTCTAAGATGTGGACATGGTCTAAGATGTGGACATGGTGTAAGGTGTGGACATGGTCTTAGATGTGGACATGGTGTAAGGTGTGGACATGGTGTAAGGTGTGGACATGGTCTAAGATGTGGACATGGTGTAAGGTGTGGACATGGTTCAAGATGTGGACATGGTGTAAGGTGTGGACATGGTGTAAGATGTGGACATGGTGTAAGGTGTGGACATGGTGTAAGGTGTGGACATGGTCTAAGATGTGGACATGGTCTAAGATGTGGACATGGTGTAAGGTGTGGACATGGTGTAAGGTGTGGACATGGTCTAAGATGTGGACATGGTCTAAGATGTGGACATGGTGTAAGGTGTGGACATGGTGTAAGGTGTGGACATGGTGTAAGGTGTGGACATGGTCTAAGATGTGGACATGGTCTAAGATGTGGACATGGTGTAAGGTGTGGACATGGTGTAAGGTGTGGACATGGTCTAAGGTGTGGACATGGTCTAAGGTGTGGACATGGTGTAAGGTGTGGACATTGTCTAAGATGTGGACATGGTGTAAGGTGTGGACATGGTCTAAGATGTGGACATGGTCTAAGATGTGGACATGGTCTAAGGTGTGGACATGGTGTAAGGTGTGGACATGGTCTAAGATGTGTTTGTTAAGTATCTGTGATGGTGTGGACATGGTCTAAGATGTGGACATGGTCTAAGATGTGTTTGTTAAGTATCTGTGTTGGTGTGGACATGGTCTAAGATGTGGACATGGTCTAAGATGTGGACATGGTGTAAGGTGTGGACATGGTGTAAGGTGTGGACATGGTCTAAGATGTGGACAAGGTCTAAGATGTGGACATGGTGTAAGGTGTGGACATGGTCTAAGATGTGGACATGGTCTAAGATGTGTCTGTTAAGTATCTGTGTTGGTGTGGACATGGTCTAAGATGTGGACATGGTCTAAGATGTGGACATGGTGTAAGGTGTGGACATGGTCTAAGATGTGGACATGGTGTAAGGTGTGGACATGGTGTAAGGTGTGGACATGGTCTAAGATGTGGACATGGTGTAAGGTGTGGACATGGTCTAAGATGTGGACATGGTGTAAGGTGTGGACATGGTGTAAGATGTGGACATGGTGTAAGGTGTGGACATGGTGTAAGGTGTGGACATGGTCTAAGATGTGGACATGGTCTAAGATGTGGACATGGTGTAAGGTGTGGACATGGTGTAAGGTGTGGACATGGTGTAAGGTGTGGACATGGTCTAAGATGTGGACATGGTCTAAGATGTGGACATGGTGTAAGGTGTGGACATGGTGTAAGGTGTGGACATGGTCTAAGATGTGGACATGGTCTAAGATGTGGACATGGTGTAAGGTGTGGACATGGTGTAAGGTGTGGACATGGTGTAAGGTGTGGACATGGTCTAAGATGTGGACATGGTCTAAGATGTGGACATGGTGTAAGGTGTGGACATGGTGTAAGGTGTGGACATGGTCTAAGGTGTGGACATGGTCTAAGGTGTGGACATGGTGTAAGGTGTGGACATTGTCTAAGATGTGGACATGGTGTAAGGTGTGGACATGGTCTAAGATGTGGACATGGTCTAAGATGTGGACATGGTCTAAGGTGTGGACATGGTGTAAGGTGTGGACATGGTCTAAGATGTGGACATGGTGTAAGGTGTGGACATGGTCTAAGATGTGGACATGGTCTAAGATGTGGACATGGTCTAAGGTGTGGACATGGTCTAAAGTGTGGACATGGTCTAAGGTGTGGACATGGTGTAAGGTGTGGACATGGTCTAAGGTGTGGACATGGTCTAAGATGTGGACATGGTCTAAGGTGTGGACATGGTCTAAGGTGTGGACATGGTCTAAGATGTGGACATGGTGTAAGATGTGGACATGGTGTAAGATGTGGACATGGTCTAAGATGTGGACATGGTCTAAGATGTGGACATGGTCTAAGGTGTGGACATGGTGTAAGGTGTGGACATGGTCTAAGATGTGGACATGGTGTAAGGTGTGGACATGGTGTAAGGTGTGGACATGGTCTAAGATGTGGACATGGTCTAAGATGTGGACATGGTCTAAGGTCTGGACATGGTGTAAGGTGTGGACATGGTCTAAGATGTGGACATGGTGTAAGGTGTGGACATGGTCTAAGATGTGGACATGGTCTAAGATGTGGACATGGTCTAAGATGTGGACATGGTGTAAGGTGTGGACATGGTCTAAGATGTGGACATGGTGTAAGGTGTGGACATGGTCTAAGGTGTGGACATGGTCTAAGATGTGTTTGTTAAGTATCTGTGTTGGTGTGGACATGGTCTAAGATGTGGACATGGTCTAAGATGTGGACATGGTGTAAGGTGTGGACATGGTCTAAGATGTGGACAAGGTCTAAGATGTGGACATGGTGTAAGGTGTGGACATGGTCTAAGATGTGGACATGGTCTAAGATGTGTTTGTTAAGTATCTGTGTTGGTGTGGACATGGTCTAAGATGTGGACATGGTGTAAGGTGTGGACATGGTCTAAGATGTGGACATGGTGTAAGGTGTGGACATGGTGTAAGGTGTGGACATGGTCTAAGATGTGGACATGGTCTAAGGTGTGGACATGGTGTAAGGTGTGGACATGGTGTAAGATGTGGACATGGTGTAAGGTGTGGACATGGTGTAAGGTGTGGACATGGTCTAAGATGTGGACATGGTCTAAGATGTGGACATGGTGTAAGGTGTGGACATGGTGTAAGATGTGGACATGGTGTAAGGTGTGGACATGGTGTAAGGTGTGGACATGGTCTAAGATGTGGACATGGTCTAAGATGTGGACATGGTGTAAGGTGTGGACATGGTGTAAGGTGTGGACATGGTCTAAGATGTGGACATGGTCTAAGATGTGGACATGGTGTAAGGTGTGGACATGGTGTAAGGTGTGGACATGGTGTAAGGTGTGGACATGGTCTAAGATGTGGACATGGTCTAAGATGTGGACATGGTGTAAGGTGTGGACATGGTGTAAGGTGTGGACATGGTCTAAGGTGTGGACATGGTCTAAGGTGTGGACATGGTGTAAGGTGTGGACATTGTCTAAGATGTGGACATGGTGTAAGGTGTGGACATGGTCTAAGATGTGGACATGGTCTAAGATGTGGACATGGTCTAAGGTGTGGACATGGTGTAAGGTGTGGACATGGTCTAAGATGTGGACATGGTGTAAGGTGTGGACATGGTGTAAGGTGTGGACATGGTCTAAGATGTGGACATGGTCTAAGATGTGGACATGGTCTAAGGTGTGGACATGGTCTAAGGTGTGGACATGGTCTAAGATGTGGACATGGTGTAAGGTGTGGACATGGTCTAAGATGTGGACATGGTCTAAGATGTGGACATGGTCTAAGGTGTGGACATAGTCTAAGGTGTGGACATGGTCTAAGATGTGGACATGGTGTAAGATGTGGACATGGTGTAAGATGTGGACATGGTCTAAGATGTGGACATGGTCTAAGATGTGGACATGGTCTAAGGTGTGGACATGGTGTAAGGTGTGGACATGGTCTAAGATGTGGACATGGTGTAAGGTGTGGACATGCTGTAAGGTGTGGACATGGTCTAAGATGTGGACATGGTCTAAGATGTGGACATGGTCTAAGGTGTGGACATGGTGTAAGGTGTGGACATGGTCTAAGATGTGGACATGGTGTAAGGTGTGGACATGGTCTAAGATGTGGACATGGTCTAAGATGTGGACATGGTCTAAGATGTGGACATGGTGTAAGGTGTGGACATGGTCTAAGATGTGGACATGGTGTAAGGTGTGGACATGGTCTAAGATGTGGACATGGTCTAAGATGTGGACATGGTGTAAGGTGTGGACATGGTGTAAGGTGTGGACATGGTCTAAGATGTGGACATGGTCTAAGATGTGGACATGGTCTAAGGTGTGGACATGGTGTAAGGTGTGGACATGGTCTAAGATGTGGACATGGTGTAAGGTGTGGACATGGTCTAAGATGTGGACATGGTCTAAGATGTGGACATGGTCTAAGATGTGGACATGGTGTAAGGTGTGGACATGGTCTAAGATGTGGACATGGTGTAAGGTGTGGACATGGTCTAAGGTGTGGACATGGTCTAAGATGTGTTTGTTAAGTATCTGTGTTGGTGTGGACATGGTCTAAGATGTGGACATGGTCTAAGATGTGGACATGGTGTAAGGTGTGGACATGGTCTAAGATGTGGACAAGGTCTAAGATGTGGACATGGTGTAAGGTGTGGACATGGTCTAAGATGTGGACATGGTCTAAGATGTGTTTGTTAAGTATCTGTGTTGGTGTGGACATGGTCTAAGATGTGGACATGGTGTAAGGTGTGGACATGGTCTAAGATGTGGACATGGTCTAAGGTGTGGACATGGTGTAAGGTGTGGACATGGTCTAAGATGTGGACATGGTCTAAGGTGTGGACATGGTGTAAGGTGTGGACATGGTGTAAGATGTGGACATGGTGTAAGGTGTGGACATGGTGTAAGGTGTGGACATGGTCTAAGATGTGGACATGGTCTAAGATGTGGACATGGTGTAAGGTGTGGACATGGTGTAAGATGTGGACATGGTGTAAGGTGTGGACATGGTGTAAGGTGTGGACATGGTCTAAGATGTGGACATGGTCTAAGATGTGGACATGGTGTAAGGTGTGGACATGGTGTAAGGTGTGGACATGGTCTAAGATGTGGACATGGTCTAAGATGTGGACATGGTGTAAGGTGTGGACATGGTGTAAGGTGTGGACATGGTGTAAGGTGTGGACATGGTCTAAGATGTGGACATGGTCTAAGATGTGGACATGGTGTAAGGTGTGGACATGGTGTAAGGTGTGGACATGGTCTAAGGTGTGGACATGGTCTAAGGTGTGGACATGGTGTAAGGTGTGGACATTGTCTAAGATGTGGACATGGTGTAAGGTGTGGACATGGTCTAAGATGTGGACATGGTCTAAGATGTGGACATGGTCTAAGGTGTGGACATGGTGTAAGGTGTGGACATGGTCTAAGATGTGGACATGGTGTAAGGTGTGGACATGGTGTAAGGTGTGGACATGGTCTAAGATGTGGACATGGTCTAAGATGTGGACATGGTCTAAGGTGTGGACATGGTCTAAGGTGTGGACATGGTCTAAGATGTGGACATGGTGTAAGGTGTGGACATGGTCTAAGATGTGGACATGGTCTAAGATGTGGACATGGTCTAAGGTGTGGACATAGTCTAAGGTGTGGACATGGTCTAAGATGTGGACATGGTGTAAGATGTGGACATGGTGTAAGATGTGGACATGGTCTAAGATGTGGACATGGTCTAAGATGTGGACATGGTCTAAGGTGTGGACATGGTGTAAGGTGTGGACATGGTCTAAGATGTGGACATGGTGTAAGGTGTGGACATGGTGTAAGGTGTGGACATGGTCTAAGATGTGGACATGGTCTAAGATGTGGACATGGTCTAAGGTGTGGACATGGTGTAAGGTGTGGACATGGTCTAAGATGTGGACATTGTGTAAGGTGTGGACATGGTCTAAGATGTGGACATGGTCTAAGATGTGGACATGGTCTAAGATGTGGACATGGTGTAAGGTGTGGACATGGTCTAAGATGTGGACATGGTGTAAGGTGTGGACATGGTCTAAGGTGTGGACATGGTCTAAGATGTGTTTGTTAAGTATCTGTGTTGGTGTGGACATGGTCTAAGATGTGGACATGGTCTAAGATGTGGACATGGTGTAAGGTGTGGACATGGTCTAAGATGTGGACAAGGTCTAAGATGTGGACATGGTGTAAGGTGTGGACATGGTCTAAGATGTGGACATGGTCTAAGATGTGTTTGTTAAGTATCTGTGTTGGTGTGGACATGGTCTAAGATGTGGACATGGTGTAAGGTGTGGACATGGTCTAAGATGTGGACATGGTCTAAGGTGTGGACATGGTGTAAGGTGTGGACATGGTCTAAGATGTGGACATGGTCTAAGGTGTGGACATGGTGTAAGGTGTGGACATGGTCTAAGATGTGGACATGGTGTAAGGTGTGGACATGGTGTAAGGTGTGGACATGGTGTAAGGTGTGGACATGGTCTAAGATGTGGACATGGTGTAAGGTGTGGACATGGTCTAAGATATGGACATGGTCTAAGGTGTGGACATGGTGTAAGGTGTGGACATGGTGTAAGATGTGGACATGGTCTAAAGTGTGGACATGGTGTAAGGTGTGGACATGGTCTAAGATGTGGACATGGTGTAAGGTGTGGACATGGTCTAAGATGTGGACATGGTGTAAGGTGTGGACATGGTCTAAGATGTGGACATGGTCTAAGGTGTGGACATGGTGTAAGGTGTGGACATGGTCTAAGATGTGGACATGGTCTAAGATGTGGACATGGTCTAAGGTGTGGACATGGTGTAAGGTGTGGACATGGTGTAAGGTAAGGACATGGTGTAAGGTGTGGACATGGTCTAAGATGTGGACATGGTGTAAGGTGTGGACATGGTCTAAGATGTGGACATGGTGTAAGGTGTGGACATGGTCTAAGATGTGGACATGGTGTAAGGTGTGGACATGGTGTAAGGTGTGGACATGGTCTAAGACAGGGGTCGGCAACCCGCGGCTCCGGAGCTCCTTGACCACTCTGATGCGGCTCAGCTACATACATGCCGACCCCCCGCTACCACCAAATCCCCCCACACATCAACCCCCCCTCTCCGTGCGTTGGTTGAGCGGAAGAGTTAGGGCTGCATGGGATTCTGGGTATTGGTACCGTCAGTGTAAGATGTGTGGCTGCTGAGGTAGTACGCCTTGCTGTCACTTACGTGAGCAAGCTGAAATTGCATTCTACGTGTGGTCGAGCAGGTACACTGTTAGGGCAGACTGTAGAGGGCGCCAAATGCAATGTCATCAGGCTCTGATATTCGGGAGTCTCCCGGGAAAAATGAGAGGGTCGGCAAGTATGACGCTATCAAGCGCCATTCATTCAAAACTCGCGGGCTGCACTAACATCAAATTTCCACATTAAAGTGCGTGCCGGTGCGTGTGTCGGAGACCCCTGGTTAACATAGCACAAAGCATTTAAGCTTTGTATGCTGTGTTTTTCATTTTAAATTTTAAATTTTTTTTTGTGGCTCCCATTACTTTCTTTAATTTGTGAAACTTGCCAAAATGGCTCTTTGAGTGGTAAAGGTTGCCGGTCTAAGGTGTGGACATGGTGTAAGGTGTGGACATGGTCTAAGATGTGGACATGGTCTAAGGCAGGGGTGGGCAATTAATTTTCACCGGGGGCCGCATAAGCAACCCGAGCACTGCTGGAGGGCCACACGACAATATTTCAATTAAATTTTGCTCAATATTATTTTTGATATACCGTAAGATGAATCATAATGATGATAATAATAATAATTTAATTTAACCTAACTTAACTTTATACAAAAGCAGATTGCTTTTGATGGTCACTTTATCCTGCATTATCCAACATTTTTCCCCATCAGATTTGGACAACCATCTGTTGTTAAAAATAGTTTTTAATCATATTTATTTTATATTGTTTTTTATATTGGTTTTATATGTAATTGTTTTTTCTTTTTATTCAGTCATTGGTGGAGCTAAGGATAATATTTGAATATTGTTTGTAATATTGTTGTGCAGCACTTTGGAAACATTTTGTTGTTTAAATGTGCTATGTAAATAAAGTGGATTAGATTGTCACACCTGCCAGCTTGTCCCATTTCAGTCCTAACATGTCCCAACACGCATTTACCTATGTGAACAAGTCATTACCTGTGGTTGTCTCTTTAATTGACTGCATGGTTGCCAGCTACTCCGTGATTTGAAAGTCTGCAGTTATCCCACGTAAAAAGAAGAGCAGCTGGAGGTGTCACGTACATCACAGATCTCATCCAAAGTTAGCGAAAAACAGTCCATGCGGGCATACAGCGCAACAAAGTCCAATAAGCACTCCTTAATAAACTCTCCGTCAGAAAACGCCTCCCTTTTTCTGGCGCTTTTGTGAGAAATGACGAAACTTGTCCTGACGGCTGCATCTCTGGGGGTGTGAAATATGGCACAAAGTCCTTGTTGGGTTTGCAGTTTTACCATCAACGCATCAGCCTCCCTTGCGCGCGCTTCATCAGACACATTCCGGTATTTTCCCTCGTGTTTCTTCGTGTAGTGGCGATTAAAATGATATTCAAACACAGCAAGCTGTGTACCACAAATTAAGCACACGGCTTTACCATTAATTTATGTAAAGAAATACTTGCCAGTCCAAAACACGCCATTCGTCATCAACTTTTCTCTTTTTAGCGTCTCATCACTTGTCTCTATGCACCTTCACTCACAGGTTCCCTCCGGACATACGGCATAAATAACACATTTCAAAATAAAAGCAGCACAGTTGTATTGCGCGCAAGACATAGATGTTTTTTAAACTTTATTTTGTAATTTGTTATTGCGCCGTTCAATTCACTCACAATCGCACACGCGCTTACGTCCACACGGAAGTAATACAAATAACGCTTTTCAAAACAAAAGCAGCACCGTTGTATTGCACACTCGACGTAGATACTTTTTGAAATTTATTTTGTAATTTATGATTGGCCTCACGCGGGCCGGACAGGGATGCGCAACCGCGGGCCGTACAATGCCCAGGTCTGGTCTAAGGTGTGGACATGGTGTAAGGTGTGGACATGGTCTAAGATGTGGACATGGTGTAAGGTGTGGACATGGTGTAAGGTGTGGACATGGTCTAAGATGTGGACATGGTGTAAGATGTGGACATGGTCTAAGGTGTGGACATGGTGTAAGGTGTGGACATGGTCTAAGATGTGGACATGGTGTAAGGTGTGGACATGGTCTAAGATGTGGACATGGTGTAAGGTGTGGACATGGTCTAAGATGTGGACATGGTCTAAGGTGTGGACATGGTGTAAGGTGTGGACATGGTCTAAGATGTGGACATGGTCTAAGGTGTGGACATGGTGTAAGGTGTGGACATGGTCTAAGATGTGGACATGGTGTAAGGTGTTGACATGGTGTAAGGTGTGGACATGGTGTAAGGTGTGGACATGGTCTAAGATGTGGACATGGTCTAAGGTGTGGACATGGTCTAAGATGTGGACATGGTGTAAGGTGTGGACATGGTCTAAGATGTGGACATGGTGTAAGGTGTGGACATGGTCTAAGATGTGGACATGGTGTAAGGTGTGGACATGGTCCAAGATGTGGACATGGTCTAAGATGTGGACATGGTCTAAGGTGTGGACATGGTGTAAGGTGTGGACATGGTCTAAGATGTTTGCTTCTCTCTGCAGACTTTAAGCAAAATAAGAATTCCTCACCGAAGTGGTAGCACACTTGATTATTATTGGAGTGTAAAAGCTCTTCTTACCTCCTAAAGTAGCCGAGGCCAGAAAGTGAGTCCCGTACTTCTTGATGAGGTTTTCGTTGATCAGCTGTAAGGTTGGCCGTCGCCCCAGCAACCGCAGGTTGCGTAAGAACTCTGGTGCTAAAGGTGAAGACGCTTTGAAGAGGTCTCGCTTTTCTGTGGCCAAGCTGTTCACCTTCCAGTGGCTGAACTCCCTGACATGAGGAAAATAACACCGTCAATACACACTCAAACACAACACCGTCAATACACACTCAAACACAACACCGTCAATACACACTCAAACCCAACACCGTCAATACACACTCAAACACAACACCGTCAATACACACTCCAACACAACACCGTCAATACACACTCAAACACAACACCGTCAATACACACTCAAACACAACACCGTCAATACACACTCAAACACAACACCGTCAATACACACTCCAACACAACACCGTCAATACACACTCCAACACAACACCGTCAATACACACTCAAACACAACACCGTCAATACACACTCAAACACAACAACGTCAATACACACTCAAACACAACACCGTCAATACACACTCAAACACAACACCGTCAATACACACTCAAACACAACACCGTCAATACACACTCAAACACAACACCGTCAATACACACTCAAACACAACAATGTAAATACACACTCAGACACAACAACCCAACCAAAATAAACACTCAAACACAACAATGTCAATACACACTCAAACACAACAATGTAAATACACACTCAGACACAACAATCCAACCAAAATAAACACTCAAACACAACAATGTCCATACACACTCAAACACAACAATATAATACACACTCAGACACAACAACCCAACCAAAATAAACACTCAAACACAACAATGTCAATACACACTCAAACACAACAATGTAAATACACACTCAGACACAACAACCCAACCAAAATAAACACTCAAACACAACAATGTCAATACACACTCAAACACAACAATGTAAATACACACTCAGACACAACAACCCAACCAAAATAAACACTCAAACACAACAATGTCAATACACACTCAAACACAACAATGTAAATACACACTCAGACACAACAACCCAACCAAAATAAACACTCAAACACAACAATGTCAATACACACTCAAACACAATGTCAATACACTATCAAACACAACAACGTCAATACGCACTCAAACACAACCCCAAAATACACTCAAAAACAGCAACATCAATACACACTCAAACACAACAAAGTCAATACACACTGAAACACAACAACCCCAATACACACTCAAAAACAACAACGTCAATAAACACTCAAAAACAACAACGTCAATACACACGCAAACACAACGTCAATACACACCCAAACACAACGTCAATACACACTCCAAAACAACAACGTCAATACACACTCAAAAACAACAACGTCAATACACACGCAAACACAACGTCAATACACACGCAAACACAACGTCAATACACACGCAAACACACACTCAAACACACACATTGTCACACATTGTGTGGCAGAATTGGTATTACCACACAATACCTCAATGCTAACACAATGACCAATCTAAGTCTAAGACTAGATGTGACCAATCTAAGTCTAAGACTAGATGTGACCAATCTAAGTCTAAGACTAGATGTGACCAATCTAAGTCTAAGACTAGATGTGACCAATCTAAGTCTAACGCTAGATGTGACCAATCTAAGTCTAAGACTAGATGTAACAATCAAACTCTAAGACTAGATGTGACTAATCTAAGTCTAAGACTAGATGTAACAATCTAAGTCTAAGACTAGATGTGACCAATCTAAGTCTAAGACTAGATGTAACAATCTAAGTCTAAGACTAGATGTGACCAATCTAATTCTAAGACTAGATGTGACCAATCTAAGTCTAAGACTAGATGTAACAATCAAAGTGTAAGACTAGATGTGACCAATCTAAGTCTAAGACTAGATGTGACCAATCTAAGTCTAAGACTAGATGTGACCAATCTAAGTCTAAGACTAGATGTGACCAATCTAAGTCTAAGACTAGATGTGACCAATCTAAGTCTAAGACTAGATGTGATCAATCTAAGTCTAACACTAGATGTGACCAATCTAAGTCTAAGACTAGATGTGACCAATCTAAGTCTAAGACTAGATGTAACAATCTAAGTCTAAGACTAGATGTGACCAATCTAAGTCTAGGACTAGATGTAACAATCTAAGTCTAGGACTAGATGTAACAATCTAAGTCTGAGACTAGATGTGACCAATCTAAGGCTAAGACTAGATGTGACCAATCTAAGTCTAAGACTAGATGTAACAATCTAAGTCTAGGACTAGATGTAACAATCTAAGTCTAAGACTAGATGTAACAATCTAAGTCTAGGACTAGATGTAACAATCTAAGTCTAAGACTAGATGTGACCAATCTAAGACTAAGACTAGATGTAACAATCTAAGTCTAGGACTAGATGTAACAATCTAAGTCTAAGACTAGATGTAACAATCTAAGTCTAGGACTAGATGTAACAATCTAAGTCTAAGACTAGATGTGACCAATCTAAGTCTAAGACTAGATGTAACAATCTAAGTCTAGGACTAGATTTAACAATCTAAGTCTAAGACTAGATGTAACAATCTAAGTCTAGGACTAGATGTAAAAATCTAAGTCTAAGACTAGATGTAACAATCTAAGTCTAGGACTAGATGTAACAATCTAAGTCTAAGACTAGATGTAACAATCTAAGTCTAGGACTAGATGTAACAATCTAAGTCTAAGACTAGATGGAACAATCTAAGTCTAGGACTAGATGTAACAATCTAAGTCTAAGACTAGATGTAACAATCTAAGTCTAAGACTAGATGTGACCGATCTAAGTCTGAGACTAGATGTAACAATCTAAGTCTAAGACTAGATGTGAACAATCTAAGTCTAAGACTAGATGTGACCAATCTAAGTCTAAGACTAGATGTAACAATCTAAGTCTAGGACTAGATGTAACAATCTAAGTCTAAGACTAGATGTAACAATCTAAGTCTAGGACTAGATGTAACAATCTAAGTCTAAGACTAGATGTAACAATCTAAGTCTAGGACTAGATGTAACAATCTAAGTCCAAGACTAGATGTAACAATCTAAGTCTAGGACTAGATGTAACAATCTAAGTCTAAGACTAGATGTAACAATCTAAGTCTAGGACTAGATGTAACAATCTAAGTCTAAGACTAGATGTGACCAATCTAAGTCTAAGACTAGATGTAACAATCTAAGTCTAGGACTAGATGTAACAATCTAAGTCTAAGACTAGATGTAACAATCTAAGTCTAGGACTAGATGTAACAATCTAAGTCTAAGACTAGATGTAACAATCTAAGTCTAGGACTAGATGTAACAATCTAAGTCTAAGACTAGATGTAACAATCTAAGTCTAGGACTAGATGTAACAATCTAAGTCTAAGACTAGATGTAACAATCTAAGTCTAAGGGACGGCGTGGCGAAGTTGGGAGAGTGGCCGTGCCAGCAATCTGAGGGTTACTGGTTCAATTCCCACCTTCTACCATCCTAGTCACGTCCGTTGTGTCCTTGGGCAAGACACTTCACCCTTGCTCCTGATGGGTCCTGGTTAGCGCCTTGCATGGCAGCTCCCGCCATCAGTGTGTGAATGTGTGTGTGAATGGGTGAATGTGGAACTACTGTCAAAGTGCTTTGAGTACCTTGAAAAGGGGTAGAAAAGCGCTATATAAGTACAACCCATTTACCATTTAAGACTAGA
>NC_084744.1:36084665-36164665 GCF_033978785.1 Entelurus aequoreus | reverse complement strand
CAGTAAGACTTCAACATTGAACATAAACTATGACAGCAGTAAGACTTCAACATTGAACATAAACCATGACAGCAGTAAGACTTCAACATTGAACATAAACCATGACAGCAGTAAGACTTGAACATTGAACATAAACATGACAGCAGTAAGACTCGCCTCAGGGAGTGTGTGGTCAAATTAGAGCTTCATTAGGAGACGGAACGTAATAAATGCCTGCTGCCTGGCCACAGTCCCAGGAGTTATCATTAAAACTAGACTATTGTGTGCAACTAAAACTAACTCTTTTGTTGTCTGTCACTTCTAGCACAAGTCCACTTGGTCCACTTGCAGCACAATTAAAAGAAACCACATTTGTGGTTGTAATAACAGACAATGAACTCAACTGCAGATCTCACATCAAAATATACAACATCAAGCGGCAAGAAATAGTTCTACTAGCAAAATATGTTGTGGAGCAAAAATGACTTCATATTGTCTACTACTCACTAGTGTTACTTATCTGACTTATTGCGTAGAAATATGATGACTAAAGTACTAACTGTGTTACATTCATCACTTCATATTGTCTACTACTCACTAGTGTTACTTATCTGACTTATTGTGTAGAAATATGATGACTAAAGTACTAACTGTGTTACATTCATCACTTCATATTGTCTACTACTCACTAGTGTTACTTATTGTGTAGAAATATGATGACTAAAGTACTAACTGTGTTACATTCATCACTTCATATTGTCTACTACTCACTAGTGTTACTTATCTGACTTATTGTGTAGAAATATGATGACTAAAGTACTAACTGTGTTACATTCATCACTTCATATTGTCTACTACTCACTAGTGTTACTTATTGTGTAGAAATATGATGACTAAAGTACTAACTGTGTTACATTCATCACTTCATATTGTCTACTACTCACTAGTGTTACTTATCTGACTTATTGTGTAGAAATATGATGACTAAAGTACTAACTGTGTTACATTCATCACTTTATATTGTCTACTACTCACTAGTGTTACTTATTGTGTAGAAATATGATGACTAAAGTACTAACTGTGTTACATTCATCACTTCATATTGTCTACTACTCACTAGTGTTACTTATCTGACTTATTGTGTAGAAATATGATGACTAAAGTACTAACTGTGTTACATTCATCACTTTATATTGTCTACTACTCACTAGTGTTACTTATTGTGTAGAAATATGATGACTAAAGTACTAACTGTGTTACATTCATCACTTCATATTGTCTACTACTCACTAGTGTTACTTATCTGACTTATTGTGTAGAAATATGATGACTAAAGTACTAACTGTGTTACATTCATCACTTCATATTGTCTACTACTCACTAGTGTTACTTATTGTGTAGAAATATGATGACTAAAGTACTAACTGTGTTACATTCATCACTTCATATTGTCTACTACTCACTAGTGTTACTTATCTGACTTATTGTGTAGAAATATGATGACTAAAGTACTAACTGTGTTACATTCATCACTTCATATTGTCTACTACTCACTAGTGTTACTTATCTGACTTATTGTGTAGAAATATGATGACTAAAGTACTAACTGTGTTACATTCATCACTTCATATTGTCTACTACTCACTAGTGTTACATACACTATATTGCCAAAAGTGTTTGGCCACCCATCCAAATGATGAGAATCACAAATCACTAATCACAGGTGTATCAAATCAAGCACTTAGGCATGGAGACTGTTTCTACAAACATTTGTGAAAGAATGGGCCGCTCTCAGTGATTTCCAGCATGGAACTGTCACAGGATGCCACCTGTGCAACAAATCCAGTCCTGAAATTTCCTCGTTCCTAAATATTCCAAAGTCAACTGTTGGCTTTATTATAAGAAAATGGAAGAGTTTGGGAACAACAGCAACTCAGCCACCAAGTGGTAGGCCACGTAAACTGACAGAGAGGTCAGCATAGTGCAAAGACTTTCTGCACAGTCAGATGTACATGTTATGTTGTCTCTCATAATGATGTACATGTTATGTTGTCTCTCATAATGATGTACATGTTATGTTGTCTCTCATAATGATTTACATGTTATGTTGTCTCTCATAATGATGTACATGTTATGTTGTCTCTCATAATGGTGTACATGTTATGTTGTCTCTCATAATGATTTACATGTTATGTTGTCTCTCATAATGATGTACATGTTATGTTGTCTCTCATAATGATGTACATGTTATGTTGTCTCTCATAATGATGTACATGTTATGTTGTCTCTCATAATGATGTACATGTTATGTTGTCTCTCATAATGATTTACATGTTATGTTGTCTCTCATAATGATGTACATGTTATGTTGTCCCTCATAATGATGTACATGTTATGTTGTCTCTCATAATGATTTACATGTTATGTTGTCTCTCATAATGATGTACATGTTATGTTGTCTCTCAAAATGATTTACATGTTATGTTGTCTCTCATAATGATGTACATGTTATGTTGTCTCTCAAAATGATTTACATGTTATGTTGTCCCTCATAATTATGTATATGTATGTTGTCTCTCATAATGATTTACATGTTATGTTGTCTCTCATAATGATGTACATGTTATGTTGTCTCTCATAATGATGTACATGTTATGTTGTCTCTCATAATGATTTACATGTTATGTTGTCTCTCATAATGATGTACATATTATGTTGTCTCTCATAATGATTTATATGTTATGTTGTCTCTCATAATGATTTACATGTTATGTTGTCTCTCATAATGATGTACATGTCATGTTGTCTCTCAAAATGATTTACATGTTATGTTGTCCCTCATAATGATGTATATGTATGTTGTCTCTCATAATGATTTACATGTTATGTTGTCTCTCATAATGATGTACATGTTATGTTGTCTCTCATAATGATGTACATGTTATGTTGTCTCTCATAATGATGTACATGTTATGTTGTCTCTCATAATGATTTACATGTTATGTTGTCTCTCATAATGATGTACATGTTATGTTGTCTCTCATAATGATTTACATGTTATGTTGTCTCTCATAATGATGTACATGTTATGTTGTCTCTCAAAATGATTTACATGTTATGTTGTCTCATAATGATGTACATGTTATGTTGTCTCTCATAATGATGTACATGTTATGTTGTCTCATAATGTTTTACATGTTATGTTGTCTCTCATAATGATTTACATGTTATGTTGTCTGTCATAATGATTTACATGTTATGTTGTCTCTCATAATGATGTACATGTTATGTTGTCTCTCATAATGATTTACATGTTATGTTGTCTCTCATAATGATGTACATGTTATGTTGTCACTCAAAATGATTTACATGTTATGTTGTCACTCAAAATGATTTACATGTTATGTTGTCTCTCATAATGATGTACATGTTATGTTGTCTCTCATAATGATGTACATGTTATGTTGTCTCTCATAATGATTTACATGTTATGTTGTCTCTCATAATGATTTACATGTTATGTTGTCTGTCATAATGATTTACATGTTATGTTGTCTCTCATAATGATGTACATGTTATGTTGTCTCTCATAATGATTTACATGTTATGTTGTCTCTCAAAATGATTTACATGTTATGTTGTCTCTCATAATGATGTACATGTTATGTTGTCTCTCATAATGATGTACATGTTATGTTGTCTCTCATAATGATTTACATGTTATGTTGTCTCTCATAATGATTTACATGTTATGTTGTCTCTCATAATGATGTACATGTTATGTTGTCTCTCATAATGATGTACATGTTATGTTGTCTCTCATAATGATTTACATGTTATGTTGTCTCTCATAATGATTGTGAACCATAGGCAACATTAAACAAGAAGTGCAGTAAAGCATGTGTAATAAAACATCTGTATGCACGTACAACACTTGAAATACGTAGCAATGATGCAATAGATGAATACACAATGTAATAATATGATCCACCTCAAGAGAGCTTTCACAAGAAGAATGAAGAGGAAAGAATTTTGACTGACGTCTTCAACTTATTAAAAATAAGATAATTTGTATTTTTTTAAACGAGACAAACTACAACAATTAGTCTAGTTACTTTTATAAACACTAATAGTGTTTATTCTTTAAACGACACAAACTGCAACAATTAGTCAAGTTACTTTTACCAAAACAAATGGTGTTTATTCTGTAAACGAGACAAAATACAAGGATAAGTCAAGTTACTTTTACCAAAACTAATAGTGTTTTTTCTATAAAGGAGACAAACTACAACAATTAGTCAAGCTACTTTTACAAACACTGATAATGTTTCTTCTTTAAACGAGACAAAACACAAGGATTAGTCAAGTTACTTTTACAAACACTGATAATGTTTCTTCTTTAAACGAGACAAAACACAAGGATTAGTCAAGTTACTTTTACCAAAACTAATGTTGTTTTTTCTTTAAAGGAGGCAAAGTACAACAATAAGTCAAGTTACTTTTACTAACACTAATGTTTCTTCTTAAAAGGAGGCGAACTACAAAGATTAGTCAAGTTACTTTTACCAAAACTAATGTTTCTTCTTCAAAGGAGGCAAACTACAAGGATTAGTCAAGTTACTTTTACTAACACTAATAATGTTTCTTCTTCAAAGGAGGCAAACTACAAGGATTAGTCAGGTTACTTTTACCAAAACTAATGTTTCTTCTTCAAAGGAGGCAAACTACAAGGATCACTTGCCTCATTGACTATGGTTTTGTGTTCCTGGCATCAGCGGTTGGTGACTGATCAGCGAGGGGATTTTGACTGATGGCTTAGTCACTGAGGTGTGTCTGCGGGAGGCTGAAAGGGTTTTGCATGATTTCCTTCTCCTCCTGGCTTTGTTCTCCAGGAGTAAGAAAGACTGGTAGCTAATGATGAAAGATGGTGTTCATGAAGTAGTTTGCACCTGCAGCTCGGCTCTTTACTTCAAATCTTCTTAAATAGAAAGTGTTGACTATGCAGATTTGCTCCTGGGGGGTTTGTGCATGTGAGGAAATAACACCTGCTGGTAATTAGCTGTCAGCTAAAGTTGGCATCCAGAGTGAAGACAATCCCCACTGCATGCCGTGCTAGAGACTACAACTACATGCCGTGCTAGAGACTACAACTACATGCCGTGCTAGAGACTACAACTGCATGCCGTGCTAGAGACTACAACTACATGCCGTGCTAGAGACTACAACTACAATGTTCTATTTGGACACGTTCCGATCAAACAGCAAATGTGCATCTCAGAAGGAAATGAAGGACACCGCAGCTGATCAACTTCCCAATTGTGTCGACATTATCAGACCCTAATTGTTTACCATGACCCAAATATGTTCTGTCAGACTTACTACTACCACTACTACTAGATTACTGACTTGGATCCAAATATGTTCTGTCAGACTTACTACTACCACTACTACTAGATTACTGACTTGGATCCAAATATGTTCTGTCAGACTTACTACTACCACTACTACTAGATTACTGACTTGGATCCAAATATGTTCTGTCAGACTTACTACTACCACTACTACTAGATTACTGACTTGGATCCAAATATGTTCTGTCAGACTTACTACTACCACTACTACTAGATTACTGACTTGGATCCAAATATGTTCTGTCAGACTTAGTACTACCACTACTACTAGATTACTGACTTGGATCCAAATATGTTCTGTCAGACTTACTACTACCACTACTACTAGATTACTGACTTGATCCAAATATGTTCTGTCAGACTTACCACTACTACTAGATTACTGACTTGGATCCAAATATGTTCTGTCAGACTTACTACTACCACTACTACTAGATTACTGACTTGGATCCAAATATGTTCTGTCAGACTTACTACTACCACTACTACTAGATTACTGACTTGGATCCAAATATGTTCTGTCAGACTTACTACTACCCCTACTACTAGATTACTGACTTGGATCCAAATATGTTCTGTCAGACTTAGTACTACCACTACTACTAGATTACTGACTTGTATCCACATATGTTCTGTCAGACTTACTACTACCACTACTACTAGATTACTGACTTGGATCCAAATATGTTCTGTCAGACTTACTACTACCACTACTACTAGATTACTGACTTGGATCCAAATATGTTCTGTCAGACTTACTACTACCACTACTACTAGATTACTGACTTGGATCCACATATGTTCTGTCAGACTTACTACTACCACTACTACTAGATTACTGACTTGGATCCAAATATGTTCTGTCAGACTTACTACTACCACTACTACTAGATTACTGACTTGGATCCAAATATGTTCTGTCAGACTTACTACTACCACTACTACTAGATTACTGACTTGGATCCAAATATGTTCTGTCAGACTTAGTACTACCACTACTACTAGATTACTGACGTGTATCCACATATGTTCGGTCAGACTTACTACTACCACTACTACTAGATTACTGACTTGGATCCAAATATGTTCTGTCAGACTTACTACTACCACTACTACTAGATTACTGACTTGGATCCAAATATGTTCTGTCAGACTTACTACTACCACTACTACTAGATTACTGACTTGGATCCAAATATGTTCTATCAGACTTACTACTACCACTACTACTAGATTACTGACTTGGATCCAAATATGTTCTGTCAGACTTAGTACTACCACTACTACTAGATTACTGACTTGGATCCAAATATGTTCTGTCAGACTTACTACTACCACTACTACTAGATTACTGACTTGATCCAAATATGTTCTGTCAGACTTACCACTACTACTAGATTACTGACTTGGATCCAAATATGTTCTGTCAGACTTACTACTACCACTACTACTAGATTACTGACTTGGATCCAAATATGTTCTGTCAGACTTACTACTACCACTACTACTAGATTACTGACTTGGATCCAAATATGTTCTGTCAGACTTACTACTACCACTACTACTAGATTACTGACTTGGATCCAAATATGTTCTGTCAGACTTAGTACTACCACTACTACTAGATTACTGACTTGTATCCACATATGTTCTGTCAGACTTACTACTACCACTACTACTAGATTACTGACTTGGATCCAAATATGTTCTGTCAGACTTACTACTACCACTACTACTAGATTACTGACTTGGATCCAAATATGTTCTGTCAGACTTACTACTACCACTACTACTAGATTACTGACTTGGATCCACATATGTTCTGTCAGACTTACTACTACCACTACTACTAGATTACTGACTTGGATCCAAATATGTTCTGTCAGACTTACTACTACCACTACTACTAGATTACTGACTTGGATCCAAATATGTTCTGTCTGACTTACTACTACCACTACTACTAGATTACTGACTTGGATCCAAATATGTTCTGTCAGACTTAGTACTACCACTACTACTAGATTACTGACGTGTATCCACATATGTTCGGTCAGACTTACTACTACCACTACTACTAGATTACTGACTTGGATCCAAATATGTTCTGTCAGACTTACTACTACCACTACTACTAGATTACTGACTTGGATCCAAATATGTTCTGTCAGACTTACTACTACCACTACTACTAGATTACTGACTTGGATCCAAATATGTTCTGTCAGACTTACTACTACCACTACTACTAGATTACTGACTTGGATCCAAATATGTTCTGTCAGACTTACTACTACCACTACTACTAGATTACTGACTTGGATCCACATATGTTCTGTCAGACTTACTACTACCACTACTACTAGATTACTGACTTGGATCCAAATATGTTCTGTCAGACTTACTACTACCACTACTACTAGATTACTGACTTGGATCCAAATATGTTCTGTCAGACTTACTACTACCACTACTACTAGATTACTGACTTGATCCAAATATGTTCTGTCAGACTTACTACTACTACTAGATTACTGACTTGGATCCAAATATGTTCTGTCAGACTTAGTACGACCACTACTACTAGATTACTGACTTGGATCCAAATATGTTCTGTCAGACTTACTACTACCACTACTACTAGATTACTGACTTGGATCCAAATATGTTCTGTCAGACTTAGTACTACCACTACTACTAGATTACTGACTTGTATCCACATATGTTCTGTCAGACTTACTACTACCACTACTACTAGATTACTGACTTGGATCCAAATATGTTCTGTCAGACTTACTACTACCACTACTACTAGATTACTGACTTGGATCCAAATATGTTCTGTCAGACTTACTACTACCACTACTACTAGATTACTGACTTGGATCCAAATATGTTCTGTCAGACTTACTACTACCACTACTACTAGATTACTGACTTGGATCCAAATATGTTCTGTCAGACTTAGTACTACCACTACTACTAGATTACTGACTTGGATCCAAATATGTTCTGTCAGACTTACTACTACCACTACTACTAGATTACTGACTTGATCCAAATATGTTCTCTCAGACTTACCACTACTACTAGATTACTGACTTGGATCCAAATATGTTCTGTCAGACTTACTACTACCACTACTACTAGATTACTGACTTGGATCCAAATATGTTCTGTCAGACTTACTACTACCACTACTACTAGATTACTGACTTGGATCCAAATATGTTCTGTCAGACTTACTACTACCACTACTACTAGATTACTGACTTGGATCCAAATATGTTCTGTCAGACTTACTACTACCACTACTACTAGATTACTGACTTGGATCCAAATATGTTCTGTCAGACTTACTACTACCACTACTACTAGATTACTGACTTGGATCCAAATATGTTCTGTCAGACTTACTACTACCACTACTACTAGATTACTGACTTGGATCCAAATATGTTCTGTCAGACTTAGTACTACCACTACTACTAGATTACTGACTTGGATCCAAATATGTTCTGTCAGACTTACTACTACCACTACTACTAGATTACTGACTTGATCCAAATATGTTCTGTCAGACTTACCACTACTACTAGATTACTGACTTGGATCCAAATATGTTCTGTCAGACTTACTACTACCACTACTACTAGATTACTGACTTGGATCCAAATATGTTCTGTCAGACTTACTACTACCACTACTACTAGATTACTGACTTGGATCCAAATATGTTCTGTCAGACTTACTACTACCACTACTACTAGATTACTGACTTGGATCCAAATATGTTCTGTCAGACTTACTACTACCACTACTACTAGATTACTGACTTGTATCCACATATGTTCTGTCAGACTTACTACTACCACTACTACTAGATTACTGACTTGGATCCAAATATGTTCTGTCAGACTTACTACTACCACTACTACTAGATTACTGACTTGGATCCAAATATGTTCTGTCAGACTTACTACTACCACTACTACTAGATTACTGACTTGGATACACATATGTTCTGTCAGACTTACTACTACTAGATTACTGACTTGGATCCAAATATGTTCTGTCAGACTTACTACTACCACTACTACTAGATTACTGACTTGGATCCAAATATGTTCTGTCAGACTTACTACTACCACTACTACTAGATTACTGACTTGGATCCAAATATGTTCTGTCAGACTTAGTACTACCACTACTACTAGATTACTGACGTGTATCCACATATGTTCTGTCAGACTTACTACTACCACTACTACTAGATTACTGACTTGGATCCAAATATGTTCTGTCAGACTTACTACTACCACTACTACTAGATTACTGACTTGGATCCAAATATGTTCTGTCAGACTTACTACTACCACTACTACTAGATTACTGACTTGGATCCAAATATGTTCTGTCAGACTTACTACTACCACTACTACTAGATTACTGACTTGGATCCAAATATGTTCTGTCAGACTTACTACTACCACTACTACTAGATTACTGACTTGGATCCAAATATGTTCCGTCAGACTTACTACTACCACTACTACTAGATTACTGACTTGGATCCAAATATGTTCTGTCAGACTTACTACAACCACTACTACTAGATTACTGACTTGGATCCAAATATGTTCTGTCAGACTTACTACTACCATTACTACTAGATTACTGACTTGGATCCAAATATGTTCTGTCAGACTTACTACTACCACTACTACTAGATTACTGACTTGGATCCAAATATGTTCTGTCAGACTTACTACTACCACTACTACTAGATTACTGACTTGGATCCAAATATGTTCTGTCAGACTTAGTACTACCACTACTACTAGATTACTGACTTGGATCCAAATATGTTCTGTCAGACTTACTACTACCACTACTACTAGATTACTGACTTGATCCAAATATGTTCTGTCAGACTTACCACTACTACTAGATTACTGACTTGGATCCAAATATGTTCTGTCAGACTTGCTACTACCACTACTACTAGATTACTGACTTGGATCCAAATATGTTCTGTCAGACTTACTACTACCACTACTACTAGATTACTGACTTGGATCCAAATATGTTCTGTCAGACTTACTACTACCACTACTACTAGATTACTGACTTGGATCCAAATATATTCTGTCAGACTTACTACTACCACTACTACTAGATTACTGACTTGGATCCAAATATGTTCTGTCAGACTTACTACTACCACTACTACTAGATTACTGACTTGGATCCAAATATGTTCTGTCAGACTTAGTACTACCACTACTACTAGATTACTGACTTGGATCCAAATATGTTCTGTCAGACTTACTACTACCACTACTACTAGATTACTGACTTGATCCAAATATGTTCTGTCAGACTTACCACTACTATTAGATTACTGACTTGGATCCAAATATGTTCAGTCAGACTTACTACTACCACTACTACTAGATTACTGACTTGGATCCAAATATGTTCTGTCAGACTTACTACTACCACTACTACTAGATTACTGACTTGGATCCAAATATGTTCTGTCAGACTTAGTACTACCACTACTACTAGATTATTGACTTGTATCCACATATGTTCTGTCAGACTTACTACTACCACTACTACTAGATTACTGACTTGGATCCAAATATGTTCTGTCAGACTTACTACTACCACTACTACTAGATTACTGACTTGGATCCAAATATGTTCTGTCAGACTTACTACTACCACTACTACTAGATTACTGACTTGGATCCAAATATGTTCTGTCAGACTTACTACTACCACTACTACTAGATTACTGACTTGATCCAAATATGTTCTGTCAGACTTACTACTACTACTAGATTACTGACTTGGATCCAAATATGTTCTGTCAGACTTAGTACTACCACTACTACTAGATTACTGACTTGGATCCAAATATGTTCTGTCAGACTTACTACTACCACTACTACTAGATTACTGACTTGGATCCAAATATGTTCTGTCAGACTTAGTACTACCACTACTACTAGATTACTGACTTGTATCCACATATGTTCTGTCAGACTTACTACTACCACTACTACTAGATTACTGACTTGGATCCAAATATGTTCTGTCAGACTTACTACTACCACTACTACTAGATTACTGACTTGGATCCGAATATATGTTCTGTCAGACTTACTACTACCACTACTACTAGATTACTGACTTGGATCCAAATATGTTCTGTCAGACTTACTACTACCACTACTACTAGATTACTGACTTGGATCCAAATATGTTCTGTCAGACTTACTACTACCACTACTACTAGATTACTGACTTGTATCCAAATATGTTCTGTCAGACTTACTACTACCACTACTACTAGATTACTGACTTGGATCCAAATATGTTCTGTCAGACTTACTACTACCACTACTACTAGATTACTGACTTGGATCCAAATATGTTCTGTCAGACTTAGTACTACCACTACTACTAGATTACTGACTTGGATCCAAATATGTTCTGTCAGACTTACTACTACCACTACTACTAGATTACTGACTTGATCCAAATATGTTCTGTCAGACTTACCACTACTACTAGATTACTGACTTGGATCCAAATATGTTCTGTCAGACTTACTACTACCCCTACTACTAGATTACTGACTTGGATCCAAATATGTTCTGTCAGACTTACTACTACCACTACTACTAGATTACTGACTTGGATCCAAATATGTTCTGTCAGACTTACTACTACCACTACTACTAGATTACTGACTTGGATCCAAATATGTTCTGTCAGACTTACTACTACCACTACTACTAGATTACTGACTTGTATCCACATATGTTCTGTCAGACTTACTACTACCACTACTACTAGATTACTGACTTGGATCCAAATATGTTCTGTCAGACTTACTACTACCACTACTACTAGATTACTGATTTGGATCCAAATATGTTCTGTCAGACTTACTACTACCACTACTACTAGATTACTGACTTGGATCCACATATGTTCTGTCAGACTTACTACTACCACTACTACTAGATTACTGACTTGGATCCAAATATGTTCTGTCAGACTTACTACTACCACTACTACTAGATTACTGACTTGGATCCAAATATGTTCTGTCAGACTTACTACTACCACTACTACTAGATTACTGACTTGGACCCAAATATGTTCTGTCAGACTTAGTACTACCACTACTACTAGATTACTGACGTGTATCCACATATGTTCTGTCAGACTTACTACTACCACTTCTACTAGATTACTGACTTGGATCCAAATATGTTCTGTCAGACTTACTACTACCACTACTACTAGATTACTGACTTGGATCCAAATATGTTCTGTCAGACTTACTACTACCACTACTACTAGATTACTGACTTGGATCCAAATATGTTCTGTCAGACTTACTACTACCACTACTACTAGATTACTGACTTGGATCCAAATATGTTCTGTCAGACTTACTACTACCACTACTACTAGATTACTGACTTGGATCCAAATATGTTCTGTCAGACTTACTACTACCACTACTACTAGATTACTGACTTGGATCCAAATATGTTCTGTCAGACTTACTACTACCACTACTACTAGATTACTGACTTGGATCCAAATATGTTCTGTCAGACTTAGTACTACCACTACTACTAGATTACTGACTTGGATCCAAATATGTTCTGTCAGACTTACTACTACCACTACTACTAGATTACTGACTTGATCCAAATATGTTCTGTCAGACTTACCACTACTACTAGATTACTGACTTGGATCCAAATATGTTCTGTCAGACTTACTACTACCACTACTACTAGATTACTGACTTGGATCCAAATATGTTCTGTCAGACTTACTACTACCAATACTACTAGATTACTGACTTGGATCCAAATATGTTCTGTCAGACTTACTACTACCACTACTACTAGATTACTGACTTGGATCCAAATATATTCTGTCAGACTTACTACTACCACTACTACTAGATTACTGACTTGGATCCAAATATGTTCTGTCAGACTTACTACTACCACTACTACTAGATTACTGACTTGGATCCAAATATGTTCTGTCAGACTTACTACTACCACTACTACTAGATTACTGACTTGGATCCAAATATGTTCTGTCAGACTTACTACTACCACTACTACTAGATTACTGACTTGGATCCAAATATGTTCTGTCAGACTTAGTACTACCACTACTACTAGATTACTGACTTGGATCCAAATATGTTCTGTCAGACTTACTACTACCACTACTACTAGATTACTGACTTGATCCAAATATGTTCTGTCAGACTTACCACTACTACTAGATTACTGACTTGGATCCAAATATGTTCAGTCAGACTTACTACTACCACTACTACTAGATTACTGACTTGGATCCAAATATGTTCTGTCAGACTTACTACTACCACTACTACTAGATTACTGACTTGGATCCAAATATGTTCTGTCAGACTTAGTACTACCACTACTAGTCAAAGTCAAAAGTCAAAGTCAGCTTTATTGTCAAACAACTGTTTGTACAGGACATACAGGTGGACGAAATTGCGTTCCTCTCACATCCACGGTGTCTATAAATATAAAGTGTAAAATAAAAATAAAAAAAGACAACAATTTAAACAGTCGCATGAGGGGGGGGGAAAATATACAGGGGAAGAAGATATTACCAGAATATCTATAATATCTATCTAAGTATTCAGATGGGAGTGCAAAGTGCAATGTAAACAGTGTAAACAGTTAAAACAGTTAGCAGCATTTTGAGTCCGGAGTAAAGTGGCTAAGTGATAGATGGTGTGTGTGTGTGTGTGTGTGTGTGTGTGTGTGTGTGTGTGTGTGTGTGTGTGTGTGTGTGTGTGTGTGTGTGTGTGTGTGTGTGTGGGTGAGTGGGGGGGGGGGGGTGGGGTGTAGTGTCTCAGTTCACAGTTCAGTTCAGATCAGATTGCAGGGCAGAGTGAGAAGGGGGGGGGGCCGGGAGAGAGTTCAGCTTCCTGACAGCCTGATGGATGAAGCTGTCTCTCAGCCTACAGCTTCGAGCTCGGAGGCTTCTCAGTCGTCTGCCGGATGGCAGCAGTCTGAAGAAGCCGTGTGAGGGGTGTGTGATGTCGCCTGCCACGCGGAGTGCTTTGCGTGACAGGCGTGTGTTGTAAATGTCCTGGAGGGAGGGGAGGGGGGCACCGACGATCTTCTCAGCTGCCCTAACTGTGCGCTGCAGCGTCCTGCGGCAGGACGCCGTGCAGCCTCCGTACCACACAGTTATGCAGCTGGTCAGGATGCTCTCGATGACGCCCCGGTAGAAGGAGTGCATGATGGAGGCTGAGGCTTTTGCTCTTCGCAGTTTGCGGAGGAAGTAGAGGCGCTGTTGAGCCCTCTTGGCCAGTGATGCAGTGTTGGTTTTCCAGGAGAGGTCATCTGTGATGTGCACACCCAGGAATTTGGTGCTGCTCACTCTCTCCACCACCACACCGTTGATGGTCAGAGGAGGGTGCTGGGTGTGCGCTCTCCTGAAGTCCACAACAATCTCCCTTGTTTTCTCTACATTGAGAGAGAGATTGTTGTCACCGCACCATGTGGCCAGTTGGCTCACCTCGTCTCTGTAGCTGGTCTCATCGTTATTGTGGATGAGACCTACCACTAGATTACTGACTTGTATCCACATATGTTCTGTCAGACTTACTACTACCACTACTACTAGATTACTGACTTGGATCCAAATATGTTCTGTCAGACTTACTACTACCACTACTACTAGATTACTGACTTGGATCCAAATATGTTCTGTCAGACTTACTACTACCACTACTACTAGATTACTGACTTGGATCCAAATATGTTCTGTCAGACTTACTACTACCACTACTACTAGATTACTGACTTGATCCAAATATGTTCTGTCAGACTTACTACTACTACTAGATTACTGACTTGGATCCAAATATGTTCTGTCAGACTTAGTACTACCACTACTACTAGATTACTGACTTGGATCCAAATATGTTCTGTCAGACTTACTACTACCACTACTACTAGATTACTGACTTGGATCCAAATATGTTCTGTCAGACTTAGTACTACCACTACTACTAGATTACTGACTTGTATCCACATATGTTCTGTCAGACTTACTACTACCACTACTACTAGATTACTGACTTGGATCCAAATATGTTCTGTCAGACTTACTACTACCACTACTACTATATTACTGACTTGGATCCAAATATGTTCTGTCAGACTTACTACTACCACTACTACTAGATTACTGACTTGGATCCAAATATGTTCTGTCAGACTTACTACTACCACTACTACTAGATTACTGACTTGGATCCAAATATGTTCTGTCAGACTTAGTACTACCACTACTACTAGATTACTGACTTGTATCCAAATATGTTCTGTCAGACTTACTACTACCACTACTACTAGATTACTGACTTGGATCCAAATATGTTCTGTCAGACTTACTACTACCACTACTACTAGATTACTGACTTGGATCCAAATATGTTCTGTCAGACTTAGTACTACCACTACTACTAGATTACTGACTTGGATCCAAATATGTTCTGTCAGACTTACTACTACCACTACTACTAGATTACTGACTTGGATCCAAATATGTTCTGTCAGACTTAGTACTAACACTACTACTAGATTACTGACTTGTATCCACATATGTTCTGTCAGACTTACAACTACCACTACTACTAGATTACTGACTTGGATCCAAATATGTTCTGTCAGACTTACTACTACCACTACTACTAGATTACTGACTTGGATCCAAATATGTTCTGTCAGACTTACTACTACCACTACTACTAGATTACTGACTTGGATCCAAATATGTTCTGTCAGACTTAGTACTACCACTACTACTAGATTACTGACTTGTATCCACATATGTTCTGTCAGACTTACTACTACCACTACTACTAGATTACTGACTTGGATCCAAATATGTTCTGTCAGACTTACTACTACCACTACTACTAGATTACTGACTTGGATCCAAATATGTTCTGTCAGACTTAGTACTAGCACTACTACTAGATTACTGACTTGATCCGGACAAGAGAAATGTGGAAAGGTAACGTGGGTCCTCCTAGCATGTGTATTCCTGCGTGGTGGACGCCGAGATGAGCGGTCGCACTCTCTTTCGCTCCCGATCGGGAATTCAAACAACTGCTCGGATTATCCCACACTTCCTCCTTTTTCTACTGTGGATCACGGATTTATATTTTAAACCTCCTCAGATACTCTACCCTCTTGAAAATGAGAGTCAAGAACGCAAAATGGACATACACAGTGACTTCTATCTCCAAGACAATACATCAGCGAAGCACCTTGGCTTTGGAGCTAACGTGTTAGCATCATGCTTGACTGCACATCGAGGCAGAAGAAACATGCCCCTAACAGGAAGGATAGACAGAAAGTCAATAATACTACTATTTCTTCTACTATCAGGAGACACTGAACTCAACCCTGGACCTGCAACAACACGGTTAATGTTGTCCCGACTGGCGAAGACTAGCAATGCTACTGCTAGCGTCGCCATCGAAGCTAACTCGGCTACCGGCTCATCTCAGCTCAAGCTCACCTGTGCTCCAGCGATCGGCGGCTCGGCGGAGGACTTTTCCCCGTTCATCGACACGGTCGGAGGCTCGGCGGCGGCGGTGGAGGATGACCCAGTCATCGGAGAAGGCAACGACTCAGCGGCGGCGAACGACGCGGTGGCTGCGGTGGAGGACGACCCAGTCATCGAAGAAGGCAGCGACTCAGCGGCGGTGAACGACGCGGCGGCTGCGGTGGACGGCGACCCAGACATCGGTGATTGCGGGGAACTGCACGAGATGGCGGGGGTCCACGCGGCTTCTCCCCGGTCCCAGACGGTCGAGGACGCGGCATACACAGAATTTAGAGGCGCCTTTACACAAACATTTTCGTTGTTCTCTTTCTCTTTGTCTTCAAAAAAGCCCGCCAAAAGGAAATCCACCCCCACCCCCAGCAACCCTACCTGGCCTCCTCCTCTCCCCCTCTCCAACTGCGCCCCTCCCCCTCCCTCCCCCTTCACCTGGAGGACGATCAATAAATGATAAATAAATGATAAATGGGTTGTACTTGTATAGCGCTTTTCTACCTTCAAGGTACTCAAAGCGCTTTGACAGTATTTCCACATTCACACACACATTCACACACTGATGGCGGGAGCTGCCATGCAAGGCGCTAACCAGCAGCCATCAGAGGCAAAGGGTGAAGTGTCTTGCCCAAGGACACAACAGACGTGACTAGGAAGGTAGAAGGTGGGGATTGAACCCCAGTAACCAGCAACACTCCAATTGCTGGCACAGCCACTCTACCAACTTCGCCACGCCGCCCCAATATGCCTCTCTCTCTCCTCTCTCTCCTTGCTCTCCAACTTCAACAGCAATAATAACCAACAATTTTTCTGGTCAGTACCACAACACAGCGGACTCTGATGCTCTTTTTGGTTCCAGTGGACTACACATCATCCACCTTAATGTGAACAGCCTCTCTGGAGCCAAACTTGACCAAATCAGAGAAATGTTCCTCAACACGAAGGTAAAAATCTTGTGTTTCTCTGAAACCAAATTTGATCAAAGTATTTCTGACTCAGAGATAGAAATAGAAAACTTTTCGGTTATCAGAAAGGATAGAAATAAACACGGTGGGGGCGTTTGTATGTATATTCACCAGGATATTAAATACATAACTCGCACTGATCTTAACCACAATGACCTGGAATCTGTGTGGGCGGAAATCAAATTTAAAAACGTTAAGCCGGTACTTATAAGGACTGTTTATAGACCCCCTAATCAGAGTGATTTCTATGGGGCTTTGGAAGAGTGCTTGGCAGGAACAGACAACGTGGAGAAAATTATAACTGGGGATCTGAACACAGATATTCAACGCAAAGATGCGCCTGTCTTCAGATCCTTCAGCAACTTTTGTAATCTGCACAGTCTTTCCCAGCTAATAGCGCTACCTACAAGGGTGTGTGATTCCACCCAATCAACCATAGATCTCATTCTCACTTCAGACCGGCCTAAAATAAAAAATAGTGGGGTCATGATCTGTGGTCTTAGCGACCACTATCTAACCTTCTGAACCCGTAAAATAGCTAAACCTAAAGCCAATGGCCACATAACAGCCCAATCCAGATCCCTCAAAAAATACTCCAATGACCATTTCAATTTAAAATGAGATGAGTGGGACTGGTCCCCTGTGCTCGCGAGCAACCTGGTCGATGTTGCTTGGGATCGCTTCAAAACGGCGTTCCTAAAGATACTAAATGACATGGCTCCCGTGAAAACAGTCAGGATCAAAGCCCGCTCGGAACCATGGATGAATCCGGACCTATTAGCTGCCATAAAAGACAGAGACAGGAAATACTCTGAATACCAAAAATGTAAAACAGAAGTAGATAAACAACCCAATAATATCAACCTCAAATTAAGATTAAGATTAAGATTAAAGTACCAATGATTGTGGTGAAATTTGTCCTCTGCATTTGACCCATCCCCTTGGGGAGCAGTGGGCAGCAGCGGCGCCGTGCCCGGGAATCATTTTGGTGATTTAACCCCCAACTCCAACCCTTGTTGCTGAGTGCCAAGCAGGGAGGTTATGGGTCCCATTTTTATAGTCTTTGGTATGACTCGGCTGGGATTTGAACTCCAACCTACCGATCTCAGGGCGGACACTCTAACCACTAGGCCACTATTACTCCTTTCAACTCTCAAAAAGCAATGCAATAAATTAAGAAATAAGTCAACCAACCTGACTAAATCCTTAAAAAAAAATTACATTAACGACAAAATAGAGGAAAACACAAATAAGCCACGTGAGCTCTGGAAAATTCTCAACAACCAGCTTCCTGGTTGCAGCCAGAAACTTAAAACAAGACTCACCAACATCAGCATCAAGGAGGGTGACTCCCTCATTACAGACAAAATGGAGGTAGCTAGCAGACTTAACATCTTTTTCACCAGCATAGCCGCAACTCTTGTCAACAAGCTGTCCCACCACTCTGGTGGCTTTGGTGTAGAACACATTAAAGCCTTCTACAGAAAGCTAGGAGTATCCAACGAGGATTTCAAATTAGAAATGGTCACAGCTGATGAGGTGTTTAAAAAATTAAGCGCGCTCCACCCTAACAAGGCCACTGGCCTTGATAATATTCCTTCCAGATTCCTCAGGGACTCTGCCTCCATCATTGCCCCGATCATCACGCACATAATAAACCTATCAATTACACAAGGCCAAGTACCAAAAGATTTTAAGATAGCAAGAGTAACTCCCCTCTTTAAAAAAAGGAAGCAAATTGGAACCTGGCAACTACCGACCTGTTTCTATTCTCAGTTCTATTTCGAAAGTAATGGAGAAAATAGTTTATGAACAGGTCGATAGTTACCTTGCCACTAATAAACTCATGTACACATTCCAATCCGGCTTCAGAACTAACCACTCCACTGACACATGCCTTCTCTATCTGACTTCAGAACTAACCACTCCACTGACACACGCCTTCTCTATCTGAGTGACCACATCAAACATGAGGTGGACGCGGGCAAATACTGCGGCATGGTCATGCTGGACCTTCACAAGGTCTTTGACACCGTTAACCACGCTATACTGTTGGATAAGCTCAGAGCAATCGGATTGAACAAAACCTCATGGAGCTGGATGCAATCTTACTTGGAGGGGAGGGAGCAGGTGGTAGAGGTGAACGGCACTGTGTCCCCCCCCCCTCTCGGTGAGCTGTGGAGTCCCCCAAGGCAGTATATTGGGGCCTCTACTGTTCCTAATATACATAAACGACATGTCATCGACATGCGACTGTGAATTGTTTTTGTTTGCGGATGACTCGGCCCTGCTGGTATCAGACAAGGACAAGTCACAGGTGGAGAAAATCCTCAGTGCTGAGCTCTGTAGAACTTGCACCTGGCTCGCTGACAACAAGCTATCCATACACTGGGGTAAAACTGAATCCATCCTGTTTGGGTCCAACATCAACCATAAGAAAGTCAATGACTTCACCATAAAAGTGGGTGACATTGTTATCACCAGGAAAGATGAGGTCACCTACCTAGGTTCCATTCTAGAGGCTAACCTTTCCTGTGATAAAATGGCAACCAAGGTAATCAGAAAGGTTAACCAACGAACGAGCTTTCTCTACAGAATTTCCTCTCTGGTCAACAAAAGCACCTTGAGGATTCTGGCGGGAACTCTCGTTCAACCCTTTTTCGATTACGCATGCACCTCCTGGTACCCTAGCACCTCCAAAACCCTCAAATATAAACTCCAAACATCTCAGAAGAAGCTAGTCAGATTACTTCTAGACCTCCACCCCAGATCCCACCTCACTCCTACCCACTTCTCTAAAGTGGGCTGGCTCAAGGTGGAGGACAGAGTAAAACAACTTGCACTGAGCCTAGTCTATAAAATCCGCTACACCTCCCAGATACTGAAGTACATGTCAAACTACTTCCTTAACGTAAATGACCGTCATAACCACAACACCAGGGGGAGCTCCACTAACCACGTTAAACCCAGATTCCGAACTAACAAAGGTCTTAACTCATTCTCTTTCTATGCCACATCAATGTGGAATGCGCTCCCAACAGGTGTAAAAGAAAGGGCATCTCTATCCTCCTTCAAAACCGCAATAAAAGTTCACCTCCAGGCTGCTACAACCCTAAACTAACACCCTCCCTGGATTGCTAATAATCAAATATAAACAATCAAATGCAGATACTTTTTCTTATGCCTTCTGATCTCTCTCTCTCTCTCTCTCTCTCTCTCTCTCTCTCTCTCTCTCTCTCTCTCTCTCTCTCTCTCTCTCTCTCTCTCTCTCTATGTCCACTACTTGATGTCCATACCCCCCCCCCCCCCTCCACACCCCTGATTGTAAATAATTCAATGTGATTATCTTGTGTGATGACTGTATTATGATGATAGTATATATGATAGTATATATCTGTATCATGAATCAATTTAAGTGGACCCCGACTTAAACAAGTTGAAAAACTTATTGGGGTGTTACCATTTAGTGGTCAATTGTACGGAATATGTACTTCACTGTGCAACCTACTAATAAAAGTCTCAATCAATCAGTCAATCAATCCAAGGTGTGGGCAATGTAGAAGTTAGCATGTAGAAGTTAGCATGTAGAAGTTAGCATGTAGAAGTTAGGATGTGTGGACAATGAAGAAGTTAGCATGTAGAAGTTAGCATGTAGAAGTTAGCATGTGTGGACAATGAAGAAGTTAGCATGTAGAAGTTAGCATGTAGAAGTTAGCATGTGTGGACAATGAAGAAGTTAGCATGTAGAAGTTAGCATGTAGAAGTTAGCATGTGTGGACAATGAAGAAGTTAGCATGTAGAAGTTAGCATGTGTGGACAATGAAGAAGTGAAAGTGCAAAGTGTCAGCAGACTACAAAGTTTGTAATGAGTTCCATTTTGTAATCATGTGTGACCCGAGCAGTCCTGCCTTCAATTGTAGCAGTGAAAAAAGGCATGACTGCTGAGAATGAATCATGAAGCTCATCACAACTCACATTTCTCTCATTCAGTGTGGAAAATACCACTTCATGGACTGAAGAAGAAACAAACACACAATTCTAATACACAAGTGTGTTGTGTTGCTTGTGTACTTTCATGTATTCTAATACACAAGTGTGTTGTGTTGCTTGTGTACTTTCATGTATTCTAATACACACGTGTGTTGTGTTGCTTGTGTACTTTCATGTATTCTAATACACAAGTGTGTTGTGTTGCTTGTGTACTTTCATGTATTCTAATACACAAGTGTGTTGGTTGTGTACTTTCATGTATTCTACTACACACGTGTGTTGTGTTGCTTGTGTACTTTCATGTATTCTAATACACAAGTGTGTTGTGTTGCTTGTGTACTTTCATGTATTCTAATACACAAGTGTGTTGTGTTGCTTGTGTACTTTCATGTATTCTAATACACAAGTGTGTTGTGTTGCTTGTGTACTTTCATGTATTCTAATACACAGGTGTGTTGTGTTGCTTGTGTACTTTCATGTATTCTAATACACAAGTGTGTTGTGTTGCTTGTGTACTTTCATGTATTCTAATACACAAGTGTGTTGTGTTGGTTGTGTACTTTCATGTATTCTAATACACATGTGTGTTGTGTTGCTTGTGTACTTTCATGTATTTCATGATCCAAATGTGATAAATTAATCAAAATGTGATTGATCTGCAGATCAGATGTTCTTCATGTTTGGTCTAATGATCCTCCTCAAAGTCATCAATACTTACTTCTTTATATTTACCATACTAATCAATACTTACTTCTTTATATTTACCTTAGTGATCAATACTAACTTCTTTATATTGCAATATGTGCTGTGTGTGCAATATGTGCTGTGTGTGCAATGTGTGCTGTGGGTGCTGTGTGTGCAATGTGTGCTGTGTGTGCTGTGGGTGCTGTGTGTGCAATGTGTGCTGTGTGTGCTTGGCTGTCTGTGTGTATTAATGTCACATTGCATAAATTATGGAGGCCTCACATTCCCCATTAAACGGAGCTATTTTCAGAGGTGTGCTGTCACAAGCCTGGTGTTGAAGCGTGTTAGGATGCTGATGTGTCCTACTTCCTGATGAAAAACACCAAGTGGATTAATTTAGTTTGCATCTACTTTCCTCCACAGGAGTAACAAGATCAATATTTGAGTGGAAGGCACTCGTGTTCATAAACTTTCTCACAAAGGTCACGTGGAAAAAGGTAACATTTTCATTCCCCATCAAGAGAAACGTGGAAAGGTAACGTGGGTCCCCCTCCATTGGGCTCACCACTCATGGGAGGGGCCATAGAGGTCCCCATCATGAGAAACGTGGAAAGGTAACGTGGGTCCCCCTCCATTGGGCTCACCACTCATTAATTCATAAACACTACTTTAAGAATGAATTGATATCAAATTGCTGTATTTCAAACAAAACAAGAAGTAGAAGGCAATATAATGATATTCAAATAAGAAACAGTTTAGAAACTATCTTTGAAGACAATAGTATACAAAATTATACTTTTAAAATAAGGAGAATAGTTCATAAACGTGTCATTAGGACAATATAATGCTATTAAAATACGAAAAATAGTTCATAAAGCCGAAATACACCCTGAAATCTACCCAGAATGCACTTCTAATGCATGTTGAATTCAGGATATGTATATTAAACATGTAAAGAATTAATAGAAATAGAGTAAAACAACCAATATTCCTACAGTGTAATGACACACAATTAAAAATAATGTGTTAATTATTATTAAAAAATGGTGTGGCTTCAAATGTGGCTTAGACGTTATTCCTATTTTGATATAATTAAACCTAACATCAAGTTAAGTCAACATATATCCAGGAAAATAAAGCATAATAGTAAAGAGCCATAATAGTTTTTGTAGAGCATCATCACCTTTTGGACCTCAACTCCTTCAAATGTCTTTGAAGCCATACCACATTTTCATTCTCTGTCACAAAACAACCTTTGCTAATACAAAGTGGTTCAAGCTCACTTAAAAACAATACCCGTCTCTACCGTGGACTACAAAATGAGTTAGTTTTATATAGTGTGTGGATTGTTTCATTAGTCTTTTAGCTAATGGTGTACCTTAAAAATAGTGTGTCAAATTTTTAGTTCAATAGAATAAAAAAATAGCCACAATGTTTAAATTGTTACATTAGTCTTACAGATACAAGTTTAGAAACTTTCATTCAAGACAAAAGTGTACATAATTATAATTTTACAATAATAACAATTGTTTCATTAACTTTTATTTAAGACATGAGTAAACAGAAGTATTCTTTTAAAATATAAATATAGCTTATAAACTTTTAAGACAAAACAGCCTTTATACATTATAATACTGTGGAGGGGGGCGTGGTCTGCGGGCCTGCCGCGGAGCGGGGTGCGTAAGGACCGGCCTCAAAGTCAGCGGCAGGTGGGTAGATTGCCCAGCTGGGGCTTGTTATCTAATCACCTGTCGCCCTTATTAGCAGCAGCCGGCACGAGAGACGTAGTGGGACTTGCTGGTGAGCAGAGGCATGAGAGCGAGAGACATTTTGCTGGAAAGCAAAACCACACTGCTTGTGAAGATAAAAGACTTGTTGCCCAGACTACCGAGTCCACGAGACCATCTTTGTGGTCAGAAGGACCCACAGGAGGGCAACTTCCACAAATACTTTTTAAGAAAGAAAAAAATTGTTTAGAAACTTTCATTTAATACATAGTAAATAAACTTTGATTTAAGATAACAAGTAGACAATATACTATTTTTAATACAAGTACAACAGTTAACTTTTATTTAAGATTTTAAAAAAAAGCCTAAATACAAAATAATCCTTTAAAATAAGGAAAATGGTTCACTTTTATTTGAGACAAAATTATAAACATTATACTTTTAAAATAAGAAAAAATAGTAAATAAACCCTTATTTAAGTTGTATTAGATTATACACATCTATTATAACTCATCCGTAATAAAACAGCCTTGGTAGTACGAGACAACTAAAATGAGAAATTAACTAATATAAATAAACTTGTAATTGGGTTAAAATGCAGTGAAATAGTGGCGTAAATGCACTAATTACTGTAAGGAAGATACTTTAGAAACTTTTGTTCAAGACAAAAAGTAGACAATACTTGTGTTATGACAAAAAAATAGTAAATCAACTTTTTATTCAAGTTATACTAAGTTATACATATCTATTATAACTGAAATCTGTTATAAAACAGCCTTGGTAGTACAAGACAACTCAAATAAGATAATATATGCGTTTAGCTTGGCAGAGAAATAAATAGGTTAAAATGCAGTGAAATAGTGCACTATTGCACTATTTACCTAAACTAAAAATAATAAAGTGAATAAAAAAATAATAAATGACTGTAATCAAATGAAATACATGTGAGACGGTTGTAATAATTCTCACAACTAAAATGGCAGACAGCTTAAAAGAACTACAAAAGTCTAGTTCCCAGACTCAGAGCCAGAGGTTTCCGTGCCCTCCGCCCACACCCTTTTGGCTTGCGGCCCGACAAGTGCTCGCTCGCCAAGGAGATCGGGTCAAGAAAGCAGCCGACCGGAAGCTCCTCCCAGCACCTGATTACCGACCAGCCAGAGAGTATGGCTATCCGCCAAAGACCTGCACCACAAAGTCCCCTCCAAAAAATTAGCGCCCAGATTCGTGGGCCCCTTCCCCATCCGCAAGGTCATCGGTCCTGCAGCAGTACACCTACGCCTACCCAGGTCCATGGTCCATGGTCCCAGCCACCAAATCCCCCTCCCAGATGGAGGACTTTTGTACCGGGTCAAGAAACTTTTAGCGGTACGCAACAGAGGTCGAGGAAGACAGTTCTTGGTGGTTTGGGAGGGGTACAGTCCTAAAGAGAGACAGTGGGTACCCCAACGGAACATTGATGACCCCTCCCTGATCCGGAACTTCTATAGACTCCACTATGAGGCCCCTGGGTCGTCAGGAGTCGGCCCTAGAAGGGGGGATTCTGACACACCTGGGTGAAGTCTTGTCTTTGGTCTGGTTTCAGTTGTCTTGTCACTTCCTGATTTATTTTGGAATACTAACTCTCCCTCTGGTTTCAGATCACTTGCCCTTCCTCCTGTATCACTGGTCTGATGTCTTTCCTGATTGTGCCCACCTGTGTCACCCTCCCTCATGTGGAGAAATGTCTGGTCGTCCTTCTGTCCTGTGCCAGAGTATCTTCTTGTGCGTACCTCCAGCGTTCCTTTGCCACACTATTATCCACAGCCATAGCCACATTTTGTGTACCTTGTTTTGGATCCACGGGAGTATTTTGGTTTTCAAGTTTTCTCAGGTAAGATTAGCTTCCTAGCATCGCCTCCGTTGGAGCGCTTTTTGTTCTACCAAGTAGTTTTTGTTCATTGCCCCTTTTTCCCTGCGTAGCCGGAGCATTTTGAGTTATAGATATTTTTAGTAAGTTTAGTGGTCAGGTTAGGTCTGGTTTGATAGCCTGTTTTTGTTTCTCCCGTTTTGGACCCTTTCCCTGTTCAGAATAAATATCTCTTTCTGAAACTCCTGCATTTGTGTTCAGAGTCCTCTTCTGGTCGTGACACACACCTCGGTGAAGTCTTGAAAATCCTGCATCTGTGTCCAGAGTCCTGTTCTGGTCGTGACACACACCTGGGTGAAGTCTTGCAACTCCTGCATCTGTGTTCGGAGTCCTGTTCTGGTCATGACACACACCTGGGTGAAGTCTTGCAAATCCTGCATCTGTGTCAGAGTCCTGTTCTGGTCGTGACACACAACTGGGTGAAGTCTTGAAAATCCTGCATCTGTGTCCAGAGTCCTGTTCTGGTCGTGACACACACCTGGGTGAAGTCTTGCAAATCCTTCATCTGTGTCCAGAGTCCTGTTCTGGTCGTGACACACACCTGGGTGAAGTCTTGCAAATCCTTCATCTGTGTCCAGAGTCCTGTTCTGGTCGTGACACACACCTGGGTTAAGTCTTGCAACTCCTGCATCTGTGTCCAGAGACCTGTTCTGGTCGTGACACACACCTGGGTGAAGTCTTGCAACTCCTGCATCTGTGTTCAGAGTCCTGTTCTGGTCGTGACACACACCTGGGTGAAGTCTTGCAAATCCTTCATCTGTGTCCAGAGTCCTGTTCTGGTCGTGACACACAACTGGGTGAAGTCTTGCAAATCCTTCATCTGTGTCCAGAGTCCTGTTCTGGTCGTGACACACAACTGGGTGAAGTCTTGAAAATCCTGCATCTGTGTCCAGAGTCCTGTTCTGGTCGTGACACACAACTGGGTGAAGTCTTGAAAATCCTGCATCTGTGTCCAGAGTCCTGTTCTGGTCGTGACACACACCTGGGTGAAGTCTTGCAAATCCTTCATCTGTTTCCAGAGTCCTGTTCTGGTCGTGACACACAACTGGGTGAAGTCTTGAAAATCCTGCATCTGTGTCCAGAGTCCTGTTCTGGTTGTGACACACACCTGGGTGAAGTCTTGCAAATCCTTCATCTGTGTCCAGAGTCCTGTTCTGGTCGTGACACACACCTGGGTGAAGTCTTGAAAATCCTTCATCTGTGTCCAGAGTCCTGTTCTGGTCGTGACACACACCTAGGTGAAGTCTTGCAAATCCTGCATCTGTGTCCAGAGTCCTGTTCTGGTCGTGACACACACCTCGGTGAAGTCTTGAAAATCCTGCATCTGTGTTCAGAGTCCTGTTCTGGTCGTGACACACACCTGGGTGAAGTCTTAAAAATCCTGCATCTGTGTCCGGAGTCCTGTTCTGGTCGTGACACACACCTGGGTGAAGTCTTGCAAATCCTGCATCTGTGTTCAGAGTCCTGTTCTGGTCGTGACACACACCTCGGTGAAGTCTTGAAAATCCTGCATCTGTGTTCAGAGTCCTGTTCTGGTCGTGACACACACCTGGGTGAAGTCTTAAAAATCCTGCATCTGTGTCCGGAGTCCTGTTCTGGTCGTGACACACACCTGGGTGAAGTCTTGAAAATCCTGCATCTGTGTCCAGAGTCCTGTTCTGGTCGTGACACACACCTGGGTGAAGTATTGCAAATCTTGCATCTGTGTCCAGAGTCCGATTCAGAGTCCTATTGTGGTGGTGACAGTACACTCTGGCCTGTATGGACACAGTAGGATCGAAGCAGTTGGCCGCGGCGCTTCATGCGCAGGAATCCCGCCTCTACGCTCATGAGGAGCGGGTGGCAGTCTTGGACCAGGGAATCCAGGGGATCGCCCGAACCCAGGAGAACTTCCGGACTGCTGTTACCATTCAGGTGGGCCAACTTGTGGAACAGGTGCAACTTCTGCTCACGCAAATGACCGGAGCGTTTTGAGTTATTGATATTTTTAGTAAGTTTCGTGGTCAGGTTAGGTCTGGTTTGATAGCCTGTTTTTGTTTCTCCCGTTTTGGACGCCTTCCCTGTTCAGAATAAATAGCTGTTTCTGAAACTCCTGCATGTCCAGAGTCCTGTTCTGGTGGTGACACACACCTGGGTGAAGTCTTTGCAATCCTGCATCTGTGTCCAGAGTCCGATTCAGAGTCCTATTCAGAGTACTATCCAGAGTCCTATTTGGGTGGTGACAGTAATAGTCACAATGTACAATGACTTGGCTTTTGTGTAAATAGTCAACATGTCCACACTTCTAATTGGAAAGGATTGGAATAAAAGTTGTCACATTTCCAAAACTGGTGGTGGTGAGAAGCAAAAATGCAAATTTGGCTTGTGGAGGAGAACGTGTTTTTTATCTTGAGATATAAGTGTGGAGCGCCTTTGTGCTGCTGCAGCGTTGCATTCATGTGCGCCACACTTCTACGTGCACGTGCATTATTCATCAGCCTGCTGCAACACAAATATTACTTATTGATGCGCAGCTTCATATCACCAAACTTTGCAAACTTTCAATAAAGTCACCTTTGTGATGAGCAAATACAACTTATTTCCCTTATTTATATTCTGAAATGTGGATTAAATACAATTTATTTATATTCTGACATGTGGATTAAATACAATTTATTTATATTCTGAAATGTGGATTAAATACAATTTATTTATATTCTGAAATGTGGATTAAATACAATTTATTTATATTCTGAAATGTGGATTAAATACAATTTATTTATATTCTGAAATGTGGATTAAATACAATTTATTTATATTCTGAAATGTGGATCAAATACAACTTATTTATATTCTGAAATGTGGATCAAATACAACTTATTTATATTCTGAAATGTTGATTAAATACAATTTATTTATATTCTGAAATGTGGATTAAATACAATTTATTTATATTCTGAAATGTGGATTAAATACAATTTATTTATATTCTGAAATGTGGATTAAATACAATTTATTTATATTCTGAAATGTGGATTAAATACAATTTATTTATATTCTGAAATGTGGATCAAATACAACTTATTTATATTCTGAAATGTGGATCAAATACAACTTATTTATATTCTGAAATGTGGATCAAATACAACTTATTTATATTCTGAAATGTGGATCAAATACAATTTATTTATATTCTGAAATGTGGATTAAATACAATTTATTTATATTCTGAAATGTGGATTAAATACAATTTATTTATATTCTGAAATGTGGATTAAATACAATTTATTTATATTCTGAAATGTGGATTAAATACAATTTATTTATATTCTGAAATGTGGATTAAATACAATTTATTTATATTCTGAAATGTGGATTAAATACAATTTATTTATATTCTGAAATGTGGATTAAATACAATTTATTTATATTCTGAAATGTGGATTAAATACAATGTATTTATATTCTGAAATGTGGATTAAATACAAGTTATTTATATTCTGAAATGTGGATTAAATACAATTTATTTATATTCTGAAATGTGGATTAAATACAATGTATTTATATTCTGAAATGTGGATTAAATACAATTTATTTATATTCTGAAATGTGGATTAAATACAATGTATTTATATTCTGAAATGTGGATTAAATACAATGTATTTATATTCTGAAATGTGGATTAAATACAATTTATTTATATTCTGAAATGTGGATTAAATACAATTTATTTATATTCTGAAATGTGGATTAAATACAATTTATTTATATTCTGAAATGTGGATTAAATACAATTTATTTATATTCTGAAATGTGGATTAAATACAATTTATTTATATTCTGAAATGTGGATTAAATACAATTTATTTATATTCTGAAATGTGGATTAAATACAAGTTATTTATATTCTGAAATGTGGATTAAATACAAGTTATTTATATTCTGAAATGTGGATTAAATACAATTTATTTATATTCTGAAATGTGGATTAAATACAATTTATTTATATTCTGAAATGTGGATTAAATACAATTTATTTATATTCTGAAATGTGGATTAAATACAATGTATTTATATTCTGAAATGTGGATCAAATACAACATATTTAAATTCTGAAATGTGGATCAAATGCTACTTATTTCCCTAATTTATATTCTGAAATGTGGATTAAATACAATGTATTTATATTCTGAAATGTGGATCAAATACAACATATTTAAATTCTGAAATGTGGATCAAATGCTACTTATTTCCCTAATTTATATTCTTAAATTTGGATAAAATGTCATCAATGCTTGATTTAAAATGATTGACATGTCATGTTGTGTTCATATATACTGTAGATTAGTCATATCCAGATTTATACATGTTGTGTTCATACAGTATATACTGTAGATATGGGATAGTCATATCCAGATTTATACAACGCTTTTCTATACACTTCCCACTCAGAGTGCGCACAGAGAAGTGAGAAGCCATCATTCATTCACTCCACATTCACACATTCACACATGCTGGTGCTAAGCTACATGTGTAGAGCCACAGATGCCCTGATGGAGCATCTAAGGCCCAAACATTCACACGCGTTCATAAACATTCATACACGTTCATACACATTCATACACGTTTATGCATGTTCATAAACGTTCATACACGTTTATGCACGTTCATAAACGTTCATACACGTTTATGCACGTTCATACACGTTCACAAACATTCAAAAACGTTCATACACGTTCATACACGTTCATAAACGTTCATACACATTTATGCACATTCATACACATTTACAAACATTCATACACGTTCACACACGTTCATACATGTTCATACACATTCATAAACATTCATACACATTTATGTACATTCATATACGTTCACAAACATTCATACACGTTCATACACATTCATAAACGTTCATACACATTTATGCACGTTCATACACGTTCACAAACATTCAAAAACATTCATACACGTTCACAAACATTCAAAAACGTTCATAAACGTTCATGCACGTTCATAAACATTCATAAACGTTCACACACATTCATACACGTTCATAAACGTTCATAAACGTTCACACACATTCATACACGTTCATGCACGTTCACACTTTCACACACGTTCAACATTTAAAAACGTTCACACATGTGCATATACGTTCACACACGTTCACAAATGTTCATACACGTTCATACACGTTCATATATACTGTAGATAATATAGTTGATATATAATGTAGATAATATAGTTGATACATACTGTAGATAATATAGTTGATATATAATGTAGATAATATAGTTGATATATACTGTAGATAATATAGTTGATATATAATGTAGATAATATTATCTACATTATATATTATATACATACTAGTTGATATATACTGTAGATAGTATAGTTCATATATACTGTAGATAATATAGTTCATATATACTGTAGATAATATAGTTGAAGTGAACTAAACATGATCCTAGATACTCTCCAACTTGGGAAGTGAACTAAAGATGATCCTAGATACTCTCCAACTTGTGAAGTGAACTAAAGATGATCCTAGATACTCTCCAACTTGGGAAATGAACTTCCTGTCATGATCCTAGATACTCTCCAACTTGGGAAGTGAACTAAAGATGATCCTAGATACTCTCCAACTTTTGAAGTGAACTAAAGATGATCCTAGATACTCTCCAACTTGGGAAGTGAACTTCCTGTCATGATCTGAGATGCTCTCCAACTTGGGAAGTGAACTAAACATGATCCAAGATACTCTCCAACTTCGGAAGTGAACTAAAGATGATCCTAGATACTCTCCAACTTGTGAAGTGAACTAAAGATGATCCTAGATACTCTCCAACTTGTGAAGTGAACTAAAGATGATCCTAGATACTCTCCAACTTGGGAAGTGAACTAAAGATGATCCTAGATACTCTCCAACTTGTGAAGTGAACTAAAGATGATCCTAGATACTCTCCAACTTGGGAAGTGAACTAAACATGATCCAAGATACTCTCCAACTTCGGAAGTGAACTAAAGATGATCCTAGATACTCTCCAACTTGTGAAGTGAACTAAAGATGATCCTAGATACTCTCCAACTTGTGAAGTGAACTAAAGATGATCCTAGATACTCTCCAACTTGGGAAGTGAACTAAAGATGATCCTAGATACTCTCCAACTTGTGAAGTGAACTAAAGATGATCCTAGATACTCTCCAACTTGTGAAGTGAACTAAAGATGATCCTAGATACTCTCCAACTTGGGAAATGAACTTCCTGTCATGATCCTAGATACTCTCCAACTTGTGAAGTCAACTTCCTGTCATGATCCTAGATACTCTCCAACTTGGGAAGTCAACTTCCTGTCAAGATTGTAGATGTTCTCCAACTTGGGAAGTCAACTTCCTGTCATGATCCTTGATACTCTCCAACTTGTGAAGTCAACTTCCTGTCATGATCCTAGATACTCTCCAACTTGTGAAGTCAACTTCCTGTCATGATCCTAGATACTCTCCAACTTGTGAAGTCAACTTCCTGTCATGATCCTAGATACTCTCCAACTTGTGAAGTCAACTTCCTGTCATGATCCTAGATACTCTCCAACTTGTGAAGTCAACTTCCTGTCATGATCCTAGATACTCTCCACCTTGGGAAATCAACTTCCTGTCATGATCCTAGATACTCTCCAACTTGTGAAGTCAACTTCCTGTCATGATCCTAGATACTCTCCAACTTGGGAAATCAACTTCCTGTCATGATCCTAGATACTCTCCAACTTGTGAAGTCAACTTCCTTCTTTTTTTTTAAATTAAAAAATATATGGCGGCGTGGCGAAGTTGGTAGAGTGGCCTGCTGTGCAGTGAGACTATATTGCTATATGAATTATATCAGCTAACTAAACTATGGCATAGTTTAGTTAGGTGAGGTATATAATGTACAGTGTATTTTGTCAACAACTGTATGTGTGTAACGTATTTCTTGTGCTGAGCATTCATAAAACTGCTGCAAAAGACGTACTAGCTGAGGCTCGCAGTAATCCGGCCTCCTGGTGGTAGAGGGCGGTAGTGATCCCAGAGATCATTCCTCGGCCGCAGAAGAAAAAAAAAAAAAAAAAAAGGTCAAGTGCAGCGATTGTTTATTTCCTCTCACCTGAACTTTTATTAAAAACATGGAGGATTAAATATGTAAAATAAAACAGTTTTCTAGACTGGACTTTCAATGGAAGCAGGAGGTAATAATTAAAGGTAGACCAAGGCCGGAGCTAACAGGTTTGCTTTTGACTTCGGGAAAGAAGACCCGTTCTTTTTAAACGGCGTGGTACACACGCAAAGGCTGGTTGTGTGGATGTCCAGCAAGAAAGGTAAGACCATAATAATGTTTTTTTTATTAAATGTGCTTTTTTGTGTGCTACAGTTTGTATGTGTAAAGAATGCTGGTATGAGCTTTTAAACATAACCCGTTAACTGCTGCCAATCAAATGGTGAATAAGATACTCTTTAGGGTTCACATGTTTGTAAATCTGACTGTGATGAAGTCAGTGCCTCACCAGCCATGAACCTCACCGCACGTCACTGGTATATATATATATATATATATATATATATATATATATATATATATATATATATATATATATAAATATATATATATATATATATATATATATATATATATATATATATATATATATATATATATATATATATGATTGTTTATCAAAATATAACTATAGATGTCAACATTGTGTATGCGCTGAAAGATTTATTTATGATTGTTTATCAAAATATAACTATAGATGTCAACATTGTGTATGTGCTGAAAGATTTATTTATGATTGTTTATCAAAATATAACTATAAATGTCAACATTTTGTACGCGCTGAAAGATTTATTTATGATTGTTTATCAAAATATAACTATAGATGTCAACATTGTGTACGTGCTGAAAGATTCATTTATGATTGTGTATCAAAATATAACTAAAGATGTCAACATTGTGTATGTGCTGAAAGATTAATTTATGATTGTTTATCAAAATATAACTATAAATGTCAACATTGTGTACGCGCTGAAAGATTCATTTATGATTGTTTATCAAAATATAACTATTGATGTCAACATTGTGTACGTGCTGAAAGATTCATTTATGATTGTTTATCACAATATAACTATAGATGTCAACATTGTGTATGTGCTGAAAGATTCATTTGTGATTGTTTATCAAAATATAACTATAGATGTCAACATTGTGTATGTGCTGAAAGATTCATTTATGATTGTTTATCAAAATATAACTATAGATGTCAACATTGTGTATGTGCTGAAAGATTAATTTATGATTGTTTATCGAAATATAACTATAGATGTCAACATTGTGTACGTGCTGACAGATTCATTTATGATTGTTTATCAAAATATAACTATAGATGTCAACATTGTGTACGTGCTGAAAGATTCATTTATGATTGTTTATCAAAATATAACTATAGATGTCAACTTTGTGTATGTGCTGAAAGATTTATTTATGATTGTTTATCAAAATATAACTATAAATGTCAACATTGTGTATGTGCTGAAAGATTCATTTATGATTGTTTATCAAAATATAACTATAGATGTCAACATTGTGTACGCGCTGAAATATTTATTTATGATTGTTTATCAAAATATAACTATAGATGTCAACATTGTGTATGTGCTGAAAGATTTATTTATGATTGTTTATCAAAATATAGCTATAGATGTCAACATTGTGTATGTGCTGAAAGATTTATTTATGATTGTTTATCAAAATATAACTATAGATGTCAACATTGTGTACGTGCAGAAAGATTCATTCATGATTGTTTATCAAAATATAACTATAGATGTCAACATTGTGTACGTGCTGAAAGATTCATTTATGATTGTTTATCAAAATATAACTATAAATGTCAACATTGTGTACGTGCTAAAAGATTCATTTATGATTGTTTATCAAAATATAACTATAGATGTCAATATTTTGTACGCGCTGAAAAATTCATTTATGATTGTTTATCAAAGTATAACTATAGATGTCAACATTGTGTATGTGCTGAAAGATTCATTTATGATTGTTTATCAAAATATAACTATAAATGTCAACATTGTGTACGTGCTGAAAGATTCATTCATGATTGTTTATCAAAATATAACTATAGATGTCAACATTGTGTACGCGCTGAAAAATTCATTTATGATTGTTTATCAAAATATAACTATAGATCTCAACATTGTGTATGTGCTGAAAATTTCATTTATGATTGTTTATCAAAATAGAACTATAAATGTCAACATTGTGTACGTGCTGAAAGATTCATTAATGATTATTTATCAAAATATAACTATAGATGTCAACATTGTGTACGCGCTGAAAAATTCATTTATGATTGTTTATCAACATATAACTATAGATGTCAACATTGTGTATGTGCTGAAAGATTCATTTATGATTGTTTATCAAAATATAACTATAAATGTCAACATTGTGTACGTGCTGAAAGATTCATTCATGATTGTTTATCAAAATATAACTATAGATGTCAACATTGTGTACGCGCTGAAAAATTCATTTATGATTGTTTATCAAAATATAACTATAGATGTCAACATTGTGTATGTGCTGAAAATTTCATTTATGATTGTTTATCAAAATAGAACTATAAATGTCAACATTGTGTACGTGCTGAAAGATTCATTAATGATTATTTATCAAAATATAACTATAGATGTCAACATTGTGTACGCGCTGAAAAATTCATTTATGATTGTTTATCAACATATAACTATTGATGTCAACATTGTGTATGTGCTGAAAGATTCATTTATGATTGTTTATCAAAATATAACTATAGATGTCAACATTGTGTACGTGCTGAAAGATTCATTTATGATTGTTTATCAAAATATAACTATAGATGTCAACATTGTGTACGTGCTGAAAGATTCATTTATGATTGTTTATCAAAATATAACTATAGATGTCAACATTGTGGACGTGCTGAAAGATTCATTTATGATTGTTTATCAAAATATAACTATAGATGTCAACATTGTGTATGTGCTGAAAGATTAATTTGTGATTGTTTATCAAAATATAACTATAGATGTCAACATTGTGTACGTGCTGAAAGATTCATTTATGATTGTTTATCAAAATATAACTATAGATGTCAACATTGTGTACGTGCTGAAAGATTCATTTATGATTGTTTATCAAAATATAACTATAGATGTCAACATTGTGTACGTGCTGAAAGATTCATTTATGATTGTTTATCACAATATAACTATAGATGTCAACATTGTGTATGTGCTGAAAGATTCATTTATGATTGTTTTTCAAAATATAACTATAGATGTCAACATTGTGTACGTGCTGAAAGATTCATTTATGATTGTTTATCAAAATATAACTATAGATGTCAACATTGTGTACGTGCTGAAAGATTCATTTATGATTGTTTATCAAAATATAACTATAGATGTCAACATTGTGTACGTGCTGAAAGATTCATGTATGATTTTTTATCAAAATATAACTATAGATGTCAACATTGTGTACGTGCTGAAAGATTCATTTATGATTTTTTATCAAAATATAACTATAGATGTCAACATTGTGTACGTGCTGAAAGATTCATTTATGATTGTTTATCAAAATATAACTATAGATGTCAACATTGTGTATGCGCTGAAAGATTCATTTATGATTGTTTATCAAAATATAACTATAGATGTCAACATTGTGTATGCGCTGAAAGATTCATTTATGATTGTTTATCAAAATATAACTATAGATGTTAACATTGTGTACGTGCTGAAAGATTCATTTATGATTGTTTATCAAAATATAACTATAGATGTCAACATTGTGTACGTGCTGAAAGATTCATTTATGATTGTTTATCAAAATATAACTATAGATGTCAACATTGTGTACGTGCTGAAAGATTCATTTATGATTGTTTATCAAAATATAACTATAGATGTCAACATTATGTATGTGCTGAAAGATTCATTTATGATTGTTTATCAAAATATAACTATAGATGTCAACATTGTGTACGTGCTGAAAGATTCATTTATGATTGTTTATCAAAATATAACTATAGATGTCAACATTGTGTATGTGCTGAAAGATTCATTTATGATTGTTTATCAAAATATAACTATAGATGTCAACATTGTGTACGTGCTGAAAGATTCATTTTTGATTGTTTATCAAAATATAACTATAAATGTCAACATTGTGTATGTGCTGAAAGATTCATTTATGATTGTTTATCAAAATATAACTATAGATGTCAACATTGTGTATGTGCTGAAAGATTAATTTGTGATTGTTTATCAAAATATAACTATAGATGTCAACATTGTGTACGTGCTGAAAGATTCATTTATGATTTTTTATCAAAATATAACAATAGATGTCAACATTGTGTACGTGCTGAAAGATTCATTTATGATTGTTTATCAAAATATAACTACAGATGTCAACATTGTGTACGTGCTGAAAGATTCATTTATGATTGTTTATCACAATATAACTATAGATGTCAACATTGTGTATGTGCTGAAAGATTCATTTATGATTATTTTTCAAAATATAACTATAGATGTCAACATTGTGTACGTGCTGAAAGATTCATTTATGATTGTTTATCAAAATATAACTATAGATGTCAACATTGTGTACGTGCTGAAAGATTCATTTATGATTGTTTATCAAAATATAACTATAGATGTCAACATTGTGTACGTGCTGAAAGATTCATTTATGATTGTTTATCAAAATATAACTATAGATGTCAACATTGTGTACGTGCTGAAAGATTCATTTATGATTGTTTATCAAAATATAACTATAGATGTCAACATTGTGTACGTGCTGAAAGATTCATTTATGATTGTTTATCAAAATATAACTATAGATGTCAACATTGTGTACGTGCTGAAAGATTCATTTATGATTGTTTATCAAAATATAACTATAGATGTCAACATTGTGTACGTGCTGAAAGATTCATTTATGATTGTTTATCAAAATATAACTATATATGTCAACATTGTGTACGTGCTGAAAGATTCATTTATGATTGTTTATCAAAATATAACTATAGATGTCAACATTGTGTACGTGCTGAAAGATTTATTTATGATTGTTTATCAAAATATAACTATAGATGTCAACATTGTGTATGTGCTGAAAGATTCATTTGTGATTGTTTATCAAAATATAACTATAGATGTCAACATTGTGTATGTGCTGAAAGATTAATTTATGATTGTTTATCGAAATATAACTATAGATGTCAACATTGTGTACGTGCTGACAGATTCATTTATGATTGTTTATCAAAATATAACTATAGATGTCAACATTGTGTACGTGCTGAAAGATTCATTTATGATTGTTTATCAAAATATAACTATAGATGTCAACATTATGTATGTGCTGAAAGATTCATTTATGATTGTTTATCAAAATATAACTATAGATGTCAACATTGTGTACGTGCTGAAAGATTCATTTATGATTGTTTATCAAAATATAACTATAGATGTCAACATTGTGTATGTGCTGAAAGATTCATTTATGATTGTTTATCAAAATATAACTATAGATGTCAACATTGTGTACGTGCTGAAAGATTCATTTTTGATTGTTTATCAAAATATAACTATAAATGTCAACATTGTGTATGTGCTGAAAGATTCATTTATGATTGTTTATCAAAATATAACTATAGATGTCAACATTGTGTATGTGCTGAAAGATTAATTTGTGATTGTTTATCAAAATATAACTATAGATGTCAACATTGTGTACGTGCTGAAAGATTCATTTATGATTTTTTATCAAAATATAACTATAGATGTCAACATTGTGTACGTGCTGAAAGATTCATTTATGATTGTTTATCAAAATATAACTATAGATGTCAACATTGTGTACGTGCTGAAAGATTCATTTATGATTGTTTATCAAAATATAACTATAGATGTCAACATTGTGTACGTGCTGAAAGATTCATTTATGATTGTTTATCAAAATATAACTATAGATGTCAACATTGTGTACGTGCTGAAAGATTCATTTATGATTGTTTATCAAAATATAACTATAGATGTCAACATTGTGTACGTGCTGAAAGATTCATTTATGATTGTTTATCAAAATATAACTTTATATGTCAACATTGTGTACGTGCTGAAAGATTCATTTATGATTGTTTATCAAAATATAACTATAGATGTCAACATTGTGTACGTGCTGAAAGATTTATTTATGATTGTTTATCAAAATATAACTATAGATGTCAACATTGTGTATGTGCTGAAAGATTCATTTATGATTGTTTATCAAAATATAACTATAGATGTCAACATTGTGTATGTGCTGAAAGATTAATTTATGATTGTTTATCGAAATATAACTATAGATGTCAACATTGTGTACGTGCTGACAGATTCATTTATGATTGTTTATCAAAATATAACTATAGATGTCAACATTGTGTACGTGCTGAAAGATTCATTTATGATTGTTTATCAAAATATAACTATAGATGTCAACTTTGTGTATGTGCTGAAAGATTTATTCATGATTGTTTATCAAAATATAACTATAAATGTCAACATTGTGTATGTGCTGAAAGATTCATTTATGATTGTTTATCAAAATATAACTATAAATGTCAACATTGTGTACGTGCTAAAAGATTCATTTATGATTGTTTATCAAAATATAACTATAGATGTCAATATTTTGTACGCGCTGAAAAATTCATTTATGATTGTTTATCAAAGCATAACTATAGATGTCAACATTGTGTATGTGCTGAAAGATTCATTTATGATTGTTTATCAAAATATAACTATAAATGTCAACATTGTGTACGTGCTGAAAGATTCATTCATGATTGTTTATCAAAATATAACTATAGATGTCAACATTGTGTACGCGCTGAAAAATTCATTTATGATTGTTTATCAACATATAACTATAGATGTCAACATTGTGTATGTGCTGAAAGATTCATTTATGATTGTTTATCAAAATATAACTATAAATGTCAACATTGTGTACGTGCTGAAAGATTCATTCATGATTGTTTATCAAAATATAACTATAGATGTCAACATTGTGTACGCGCTGAAAAATTCATTTATGATTGTTTATCAAAATATAACTATAGATGTCAACATTGTGTATGTGCTGAAAATTTCATTTATGATTGTTTATCAAAATAGAACTATAAATGTCAACATTGTGTACGTGCTGAAAGATTCATTAATGATTATTTATCAAAATATAACTATAGATGTCAACATTGTGTACGCGCTGAAAAATTCATTTATGATTGTTTATCAACATATAACTATAGATGTCAACATTGTGTATGTGCTGAAAGATTCATTTATGATTGTTTATCAAAATATAACTATAGATGTCAACATTGTGTACGTGCTGAAAGATTCATTTATGATTGTTTATCAAAATATAACTATAGATGTCAACATTGTGTACGTGCTGAAAGATTCATTTATGATTGTTTATCGAAATATAACTATAGATGTCAACATTGTGGACGTGCTGAAAGATTCATTTATGATTGTTTATCAAAATATAACTATAGATGTCAACATTGTGTATGTGCTGAAAGATTCATTCATGATTGTTTATCAAAATATAACTATAGATCTCAACATTGTGTATGTGCTGAAAATTTCATTTATGATTGTTTATCAAAATAGAACTATAAATGTCAACATTGTGTACGTGCTGAAAGATTCATTAATGATTATTTATCAAAATATAACTATAGATGTCAACATTGTGTACGCGCTGAAAAATTCATTTATGATTGTTTATCAACATATAACTATAGATGTCAACATTGTGTATGTGCTGAAAGATTCATTTATGATTGTTTATCAAAATATAACTATAAATGTCAACATTGTGTATGTGCTGAAAGATTCATTCATGATTGTTTATCAAAATATAACTATAGATGTCAACATTGTGTACGCGCTGAAAAATTCATTTATGATTGTTTATCAAAATATAACTATAGATGTCAACATTGTGTATGTGCTGAAAATTTCATTTATGATTGTTTATCAAAATAGAACTATAAATGTCAACATTGTGTACGTGCTGAAAGATTCATTAATGATTATTTATCAAAATATAACTATAGATGTCAACATTGTGTACGCGCTGAAAAATTCATTTATGATTGTTTATCAACATATAACTATAGATGTCAACATTGTGTATGTGCTGAAAGATTCATTTATGATTGTTTATCAAAATATAACTATAAATGTCAACATTGTGTACGTGCTGAAAGATTCATTCATGATTGTTTATCAAAATATAACTATAGATGTCAACATTGTGTACGCGCTGAAAAATTCATTTATGATTGTTTATCAAAATATAACTATAGATGTCAACATTGTGTAGGTGCTGAAAGATTCATTTATGATTGTTTATCAAAATATAATTATTGATGTCAACATTGTGTACGTGCTGAAAGATTCATTTGTGATTGTTTATCAAAATATAACAATAGATGTCAATATTGTGTACGTGCTGAAAGATTCATTTATGATTGTTTATCAAAATATAACTATAGATGTCAACATTGTGTATGTGCTGAAAGATTCATTCATGATTGTTTATCAAAATATAACTATAGATGTCAACATTGTGTATGTGCTGAAAGATTCAGTTATGATTGTTTATCAAAATATAACTATAGATGTCAACATTGTGTACGTGCTGAAAGATTCATTTATGATTGTTTATCAAAATATAACTATAGATGTCAACATTGTGTACGTGCTGAAAGATTCATTTATGATTGTTTATCAAAATATAACTATAGATGTCAACATTGTGTACGTGCTGAAAGATTCATTAATGATTGTTTATCAAAATATAACTATAGATGTCAACATTGTGTATGTGCTGAAAGATATATAGATTGACATCTATAGATTGACATCTATAGTTATATTTTGATAAACAATCATAAATGAATCTTTCAGCACGTACACAATGTTGACATCTATAGTTATATTGTGATAAACAATCATAAATGAATCTTTCAGCACATACACAATGTTGACATCTATAGTTATATTTTGATAAACAATCATAAATGAATCTTTCAGCACGTACACAATGTTGACATCTATAGTTATATTTTGATAAAAAATCATAAATGAATCTTTCAGCACGTACACAATGTTGACATCAATAGTTATATTTTGATAAACAATCACAAATTAATCTTTCAGCACATACATAATGTTGACATCTATAGTTATATTTTGATAAACAATCATAAATTAATCTTTCAGCACATACACAATGTTGACATTTATATTATTATGATTGTTTATCAAAATATAACTATAGATGTCAACATTGTGTATGTGCTGAAAGATTCATTTATGATTGTTTATCACAATATAACTATAGATGTCAACATTGTGTACGTGCTGAAAGATTCATTTATGATTGTTTATCAAAATATAACTATAGATGTCAACATTGTGTATGTGCTGAAAGATATATAGATTGACATCTATAGATTGACATCTATAGTTATATTTTGATAAACAATCATAAATGAATCTTTCAGCACGTACACAATGTTGACATCTATAGTTATATTGTGATAAACAATCATAAATGAATCTTTCAGCACATACACAATGTTGACATCTATAGTTATATTTTGATAAACAATCATAAATGAATCTTTCAGCACGTACACAATGTTGACATCTATAGTTATATTTTGATAAAAAATCATAAATGAATCTTTCGGCACGTACACAATGTTGACATCAATAGTTATATTTTGATAAACAATCACAAATTAATCTTTCAGCACATACACAATGTTGACATCTATAGTTATATTTTGATAAACAATCATAAATTAATCTTTCAGCACATACACAATGTTGACATCTATATTATTATGATTGTTAATCAAAATATAACTATAGATGTCAACATTGTGTAGGTGCTGAAAGATTCATTTATGATTGTTTATCAAAATATAACTATAGATGTCAACATTGTGTATGTGCTGAAAGATTCATTTATGATTGTTAATCAAAATATAACTATAAATGTCAACATTGTGTATGTGCTGAAAGAATCATTTATGATTGTTAATCAAAATATAACTATAAATGTCAACATTGTGTATGTGCTGAAAGATTAATTTATGATTTTTGTCTTTGGAAAAACTTAACCGTTTAAATGTTTGCTCACATTTGCTTTCTTTTATTTCCACTCAGCCAGTTGGTGCTTTACTGAACACTGGTAGCAAAAGTGTGTTTAAGAAATACAAATAATATTAAGATAATACTTCAATGGGAACTATTAAATGTTAAAAGTATACCAAACAAACCTTTAGCGAAGGGATCACTGCAAACGCATGCATTCTTCAACTCTGATCTCTTGGACTGGAGTGTGAGCTACTTTTCTTGTTGTCTTTGGTCAAATCTTCACTGTTCCTTTTTGATTACTTCTCGAAAAACTCTGATGAAACGTTTATCCCTTTAACGATTCGAACGATTGAGAAAGGCTAAATGGCGCCTGGTACCCATTGAGAACAGACGCTGGCTGGACCACCACGCATATTTCATGAGCCAGAGGTCTCTGAGCTTCTGAGGTCTTGTAAATCCAAGCAATAGATGACTGGATGAAAGTCATATTCGGGGATGGATGGTGAATCTGCATGATGCTGTAACTTTTGGTTCCAATGAGATTTATGAAGACGACTGCCTGAAGAAAACATTGATGATACTGATGGCAGTGGTTACATCCATCGATGGAAGGCATGTTTGGGGGTGGTGACATCATTTTTCTGCATGACAATGCATCTTGCTAAAGAAGTGTGAAATGTTTCCTTGAAGAAAGATGGTGAAAGATCTGAGGTGGAAGAAGAAGACAAGCCTGCAAAGCTGATGTGACAGGAGCAATCAGGGAAAGTTGGAGGCAGATTGAAGAAGAGAAGTGCTTGCCTTACAAACTGCAAGCTGGTGTTGTTTTCTCCTCACAATTGACTGATTCCATATTTTCACTCTGCTTGATCTAAAAATGAAACTGACTATTACCTTTTATTTTCTTGTTTTTTTAGTGTTTCCTAACGGCAGGAAGTTGCCTTTGAAATGACTAGACTTTGGTGTCTTGTCTGTTATTTGCTGTTTTGCACAACATGAAACAAGTAAATGAACAACCTCCAAATGTGCTGATTCATCATCTCTGCCAGGGCTTGTCAAGTACCATTACTAAAACACTTGAAATCTCACCGTCACGTGTCGGTAGGTGGAGAAGAAATGTTTCCTTCAGTCAGTTTATAGCAAAAAAAGGCGAGCTGTCATATTTGTATGAATATGAATACTATTATGAGGACATGACAATATATATCATTATTTAGTCTGCAGAGACTCGTTCTGCACGACTTTGAAGTATTGTTGCCTTAAAAAGGTTGGTCCGTGACAAATGAAAGATGTATGCTCTTGTATTATTTAGAGGTTTATTATCCGTAATGTGCGGAAGGTAAATCATTCATGAAGGTAAGTCCCTTGGGGAGAACTACCTGATGTAGCTTCAAACACTGACAAGAGAGCTTTTCATGTCTTTCTATAAAGTCGCCAGTAAAGAATCTTTCACCCTCGTCAGCACAGAAAGCCCCGCCCCCTGCTCACCTGTAAATCTTGTATCTGGTAGAAAATCCCTGCTGGAACCTCTCGGTGAACTCGGTGTACTCGGAGCATCGCTGGAAAGGTCCTTTTTCTGACAGCAGCCAGTCCAGCTGACCCCCACCAGGCCTGCTGCTGAATCCTGCTGATGAGCTGGAGGGAGACGAGGACGAGGACGAGGACGAGGACGAGGACGAGGACGAGGACGAGGGCGGGGACCCGTGGAGAGATTTGCCCGCATGTCCGCCGCTGACCACTTGCTCAGCTCGGATGGGCCAGAGCAGCCAAAACAAGATCCATGGCAACCATAGAAGCTTGAAGGAGGATGCTGAGCATCTAGCAGTGGAGGCGGAGCCTTGCAAGCATCCCTCTTTTCTCAGTGGCCAATGAATCGCCATGGTCCTGGTGGTGACGTACTAAGGCACCTAGGACCCGCATTTCTTCTGGCAGTTGCCTCCCAGTGGCCTAAAACAAATACAGACAAGAACTTCATTAAGTATTTGAATATTTTTATGTACTTTTATTTTGTGTTTGTTGAGTTATTACGGTTGTCCATGCAGCGGTTTTGTGTGAGTGAATGCCTTGACAAGTTTGTAAACAATCCAGCATGGAAGGTCCTAGGAACCTACGAATGCCTTGGCAAGTTTGTAAACAATCCAGCATGGAAGGTCCTAGGAACCTACGAATGCCTTGGCAAGTTTGTAAACCATCCAGCATGGAAGGTCCTAGGAACCTACGAATGCCTTGACGAGTTTGTAAACCACCAAGCATGGAAGGTCCTAGGAACCTACGAATGCCTTGGCAAGTTTGTAAACCATCCAGCACGGAAGGTCCTAGGAGCCTACGAATGCCTTGACACGTTTGTAAACCATCCAGCATGGAAGGTCCTAAGAATCTACGAATGCCTTGACAAATTTGTAAACCATCCAGCATGGAAGGTCCTAAGAATCTACGAATGCCTTGACAAATTTGTAAACCATCCAGCATGGAAGGTCCTAAGAATCTACGAATGCCTTGACGAGTTTGTAAACCACCAAGCATGGAAGGTCCTAGGAACCTACGAATGCCTTGGCAAGTTTGTAAACCATCCAGCATGGAAGGTCCTAGGAACCTACGAATGCCTTGACAAGTTTGTAAACCATCCAGCATGGAAGGTCCTAAGAATCTACGAATGCCTTGACAAATTTGTAAACCATCCAGCATGGAAGGTCCTAAGAATCTACGAAGGCCTTGACAAGTTTGTAAACCATCCAGCATGGAAGGTCCTAAGAATCTACGAAGGCCTTGACAAGTTTGTAAACCATCCAGCATGGAAGGTCCTAAGAATCTACGAAGGCCTTTACAAGTTTGTAAACCATCCAGCATGGAAGGTCGTAGGAACCTACGAATGCCTTGACAAGTTTGTAAACCATCCAGCATGGAAGGTCCTAGGAACCTACGAATGCCTTGACACGTTTGTAAACCATCCAGCATGGAAGGTCCTAAGAATCTACGAATGCCTTGACAAGTTTGTAAACCATCCAGCATGGAAGGTCCTACGAACCTACGAATGCCTTGACAAGTTTGTAAACCATCCAGCATGGAAGGTCCTAGGAACCTACGAATGCCTTGGCAAGTTTGTAAACCATCCAGCATGGAAGGTCCTAGGAACCTACGAATGCTTTGACACGTTTTTAAACCATCCAGCATGGAAGGTCCTAAGAATCTACGAATGCATTGACCAGTTTGTAAACCATCCAGCATGGAAGGTCCTAGGAACCTACGAATGCCTTGACAAGTTTGTAAACCATCCAGCATGGAAGGTCCTAGGAACCTACGAATGCCTTGACAAGTTTGTAAACCATCCAGTATGGAAGGTCCTAAGAATCTACGAATGCATTGACCCGTTTGTAAACCATCCAGCATGGAAGGTCCTAAGTACCTACGAATGATAGTAGTCATCACAATCACAGTTTTGTTGTTATAGTGCTGATAGTAGTCACTACTTCACATCACAATCACAGTTTTGTTGTCATAGTGCTGATAGTAGTCACTACTTCACATCACAATCACAGTTTTGTTGTCATAGTGCTGATAGTAGTCACTACTTCACATCACAATCACAGTTTTGTTGTCATAGTGTTGATAGGAGTCACTACTCTACATCACAATCACAGTTTTGTTGTCATAGTGCTGATAGTAGTCACTACTCTACATCATAATCACAGTTTTGTTGTCATAGTGCTGATAGTAGTCACTACGCTACATCACAATCACAGTTTTGTTGTCATAGTGCTGATAGTAGTCACTACTTCACATCACAATCACAGTTTTGTTTTTGACATAGTGCTGATAGTAGTGACCTCTCTACATCACAATCACAGTTTTGTTGTCATAGTACTGATAGTAGTCACTACTCTACATCACAATCACAATCACAGTTTTGTTGTCATAGTGCTGATAGTAGTCACTACTCTACATCACAATCACAGTTTTGTTGTCATAGTGCTGATAGTAGTCACTACTCTACATCACAATCACAGTTTTGTTGTCATAGTACTGATAGTAGTCACTACTCTACATCACAATCACAGTTTTGTTGTCATAGTGCTGATAGTAGTCACTACTCTACATCACAATCACAGTTTTGTTGTCATAGTGCTGATAGTAGTCACTACTCTACATCACAATCACAGTTTTGTTGTCATAGTGCTGATAGTAGTCACTACTCTACATCACAATCACAGTTTTGTTGTCTTAGTACTGATAGTAGTCACTACTCTACATCACGATCCCAGTTTTAGAATAGAATAGAATAGAATAGAATAGAATAGAATAGAAAGTACTTTATTGATCCCTGGGGGAAATTCAGCACCACAGTTCGCTCACAATAGACAATAATAATAATAAAATAATAATAAATAATATAATATATAATATATTATATATTATATATATAATATAGGAATAATATAAATATATTCTGCATATACTCTACATTTAAGTGCAGTCAAGGAACATATGCATTATACAGTCTGATGGCTGTCGGTATGAAGGACCTCCTGTGTCGTTCCGTGTTGCATTTGGGAGTCTGAGCCTTCCACTGAACGTGGTCATTCTCTCCGCAAGGTCCGAGTGTAGTGGGTGGGAGGTGTTGTCCATAATGTGAGTGTAGTGGGTGGGAGGTGCTGTCCATAATGTGAGTGTATTGGGTGGGAGGTGCTGTCCATAATGTGAGTGTAGTGGGTGGGAGGTGTTGTCCATAATGTGAGTGTAGTGGGTGGGAGGTGTTGTCCATAATGTGAGTGTAGTGGGTGGGAGGTGTTGTCCATAATGTGAGTGTAGTGGGTGGGAGGTGTTGTCCATAATGTGAGTGTAGTGGGTGGGAGGTGTTGTCCATAATGTGAGTGTAGTGGGTGGGAGGTGTTGTCCATAATGGCTAGGAGTTTTGCTAGACTTCTCCTCTCTGACACCACCGCCAGAGAGTCTAGCTCCACTCCCACCACGTTACTGGCCTTCTCTACCAACTTGTCCAGTCTGTTTGCGTCCCTCGCTCTCAGCCCGCTGCCCCAGCAGGCCGCGGCGTACAAGAAGGCGCCCGCCACCACCGACTCGTAGAACATCTTCAACATCTTTGTACAGACTTTGAAGGATCCTAGCCTCCTGAGGAAGTAGAGGCGGCACTGTCCCTTTTTGTAGAGGACCTCAGCGTGTTATGACCCATTCAGCTTGTTGTCCATGTGTACTCCCAGGTATTTATAATCCTCAACCATATCCACATCGACCCCCCTGATGGAAACAGGGGTCGCCGGAGTACTCCTCCTCCTTCCCAGGTCCACAACCAGCTCCTTGGTCTTCGTCACATTTAGCTGGAGGTGGTTCTTTCCACACCATGTGACAAAGTCCTCCACCAGTGCCCTGTATTCCTCATCATCACCATCCTCAATACACCCCACTATTGCAGAGTCATCAGAAAACTTCTGAATGTGGCAGGACTCTGAGTGATAATGGAAATCGGTGGTGTAGATGGTGAAGAGGAAGGGGGAGAGGACTGTGCCCTGCGGGGCCCCGGTGTTGCTGACCAGCCTGTTAGACACACAGTCCTGCAGTCGCACGTACTGTGGTCTGTCAGTCAGGTAATCAACAACCAAGGACACGAAGGGGGCCTCCACCTGCATCGTCTCCAACTTCACACCCAGTAGCCCAGGCCGTATGGTATCGAAAGCACTGGAGAAGTCAAAAAACATGACCCTCACACTGCTCGCAGGCTTGTTTAGGTGGGTGTGGGCTCGGTTCAGCAGGTAGATGACTGCGTCCTCCACTCCCAGTCGGGGCTGGTAGGCGAATTGGAGTGGGTCCAGGTGGGGCTTGACTGTAGGGCGCCGTTGTTCCAGGACCAACCTCTCCATGGTCTTCATGATATGGGAGGTTAGAGCCACCGGCCTGTAGTCCTTTGATGTGCTGGGTCGCATGCACTTGGGGATGGGGACCACGCATGAGGTTTTCCACAGTGTGGGGACTTTCTGCAGCCTAAGGCTCATGTTGAAGATGTGCTGGAGCACACCACACAGCTGTGGGGTGCAGGCTTTGAGGACCCTGGGGCTCACACCATCAGGACTCGCGGCCTTGCCTGTTTGTAGCTTATTAAGCTGTGCATTCACCTGTTCTGCAGACAGACACACTGGGGGGGTCTCAGGTTGTTGGGGGAGGGGGAGTCATCAAGCTGAGGGTGAGGTGTTAAATGGGGGGAGGTAGTCATTGGAGTTGGGGGGCTGTGAGGAGGGGAGGGGGGGATGGATTGGTTCATTAAAGTTGTCAGGGGGCCGGCTGGCATGTCTTGGGGGGGAGGGCAGGAGCTTGTCGGAGTCACTGTGTCAAACCTGTTAAAGAACTGGTTTAGTTCATTGGCCCTCTCTTTGTCTCTGTCCACCTCCCTACCCCCCGACGGTTTGAGGCTGGTGATGGTCTGCATACCTCTCCAAACCGCCTTCATGTTGTTGTCCTTCAGCTTCCCTTAAAGCTTCCTCTTGTAGTTCTCCTTGGCCTCCCTGAGTTTGGTCTTCAGCAGCCCCTGAACTCTTTTCACCTCCTCCCTGTTAGCAGTATTGAATGCTCTCTTCTTGTCATTCAGTAGGGCTTTGATGTCCTTGGTCACCCACGGCTTGTTGTTTGGGTAGCAGGTGACCGTCCTTGATGGGACATTTGAGTCAACACAGAAGTTGATATAGTCTGTGATGCACTCTGTGAGCCCGTCAATGTCCTCTAAATGAGGCTCCATGAGCACCTGCCAGTCAGTTACCTCAAAACAGCCCTGTAGTGTCTCTTGGTCCTCTTCTGACCACCTAATCACTGTTTTTTTGGTCACAGGCTGTCTTTTGACCAGAGGCACATAACAGGGGTTGAGGTAAACAAGGTTGTCTGACCGGCCCAGCTCTGGTAGTGGTAAGGAGCTATACACATCCTTGATGTTTGCGTACAGCAGGTGCAGGATCTTATTTCCTCTAGTGTGGCAGCTGACATACTGAGTGAAGTTGGGTAGTGATTTGTCCATAGTAACATGGTTAAAATCTCCCGAGATGAGGATGAGATCTTTCGGGTCCTTGGTCTGGCTATCGAGCTGTGGATGACGTCACTGGCAGCTGCAGCATTAGCAGAGGGGGGGATGTATACTGCCATCACGATAACATGCGGAATCTCCCTGGGCAAATAATATGGTCTGAGTCCTACAGCTAACATCTCTATATTCGGTTCACAGTGGCGCTCTTTTATTGTGATATGACCAGAATGACAATATTTCTTATTAATAAACAAAGCAAGCCCCCCTCCTTTCCGCTTGCTGTTGGTTCGGTCCCGGTCAGCGCGCACCGTTTGAACGTTACTATCCGGAACATCGTCGTGCAGCCATGTCTCAGTAAAACACATTAGGCTACACTCACAATATTCTTTCTGACTAGCGGCAAGCACCGACAACTCATCCATTTTATTTGCCAGAGACCGCATGTTACCCATGACGACGGAAGGAAGATATGGTTTATATCTCCTTCTCTCCCTCCTCGCTTCAGCCCTCTTCTGTCTCGAGCGTCTCCCTTTCCCTCGACAGCCACGAGCACCTCCATAAGTCCTTTTTAGCTCCTCCGGGATCTGGTTAGTTAGCGCCGGGTCCGTTAGCTGGATGCTAATAACTGGTGTCGCTAACAACTGTTCCCTGGTGTAGATAAAAGAGCCTTGTTCTTTTGTTGTCATAGTGCTGATAGTAGTCACTACTCTACATCACAATCACAGTTTTGTTGTCATAGTGCTGATAGTAGTCACTACTCTACATCATAATCCCAGTTTTGTTGTCATAGTACTTATAGTAGTCACTACTCTACATCATAATCCCAGTTTTGTTGTCATAGTACTGATAGTAGTGAATACTTTAAATCACCATCACAGTTTTGTTGTCATAGTGCTGATAGTAGTCACTACTCTACATCACACTCACAGTGTTGTTGTCATAGTGCTGATAGTAGTCAACACTCTACATTGAAATAATTTTTTTGTTGTCATAGTGCTGGTAGTAGTCACTACTCTACATCACAATCACAGTTTTGTTGTCATAGTGCTGATAGTAGTCACTATTTTAATGTTCAACAACTATCTGATTAATCATCTTATGAAATGAAGTTGATGATAAGAAGTAGATGAAATGAAGTTGGTAAAATGAAGTTGATAAAATGAAGTTGATGTTGGCTTCCTCCCACCTCCAAAGACATGCACCTGGGGATAGGCTCCTCCCACCTCCAAAGACATGCACCTGGGGATAGGCCCCTCCGACCTCCAAAGACATGCACCTGGGTATAGGCCCTTCCCACCTCCAAAGACATGCACCTGGGGATAGGCCCCTCCCACCTCCAAAGACATGCACCTGGGTATAGGCCCCTCCCACCTCCAAAGACATGCACCTGGGTATAGGCCCCTCCCACCTCCAAAGACATGCACCTGGGGATAGGCCCCTCCCACCTCCAAAGACATGCACCTGGGGATAGGCCCCTCCCACCTCCAAAGACATGTACCTGGGGATAGGCCCCTCCCACCTCCAAAGACATGCACCTGGGTATAGGCCCCTCCCACCTCCAAAGACATGCACCTGGGGATAGGCCCCTCCCACCTCCAAAGACATGCACCTGGGGATAGGCCCCTTCCAGCTCCAAAGACATGCACCTGGGGATAGGCTCCGCCCACGTCCAAAGACATGCACCTGGGGATAGGCCCCTCCCACCTCCAAAGACATGCACCTGGGGATAGGCCCCTTCCACCTCCAAAGACATGCACCTGGGGATAGGCTCCGCCCACATCCAAAGACATGCACCTGGGGATAGGCCCCTCCCACCTCCAAAGACATGCACCTGTGGATAGGTTGATTGGCAACACTAAATGGTCCCTAGTGTGTGAATGTGAGTGTGAATGTTGTCTGTCTATCTGTGTTGGCCCTGTGATGAGGTGGCGACTTGTCCAGGGTGTACACCGCCTTCCGCCCGATTGTAGCTGAGATAGGCTCCAGCGACCCCGAAGGGAATAAGCGGTAGAAATGGATGGATGAATGAGTACATTTTTAGTCTACTTTATACCTGCATTATCCTTTCCATCCTTCCCTTTCCAGCCTTTGTAACTGAGCTACTGTGTGGAACAATGTCCCTTGTGGATCAATAAAGTTAGTCTAAGTCTAAGTGTAAGTATGTAGAACAAAGATGTCATACAATCACAATGACTAATCAACCTTTGCTCTGTTCATGTCTGAAAGTGCAAGATGGAGGTGAGAAATAGTTTCCAATCAATACTAATACATTCTATTACTTCTAAACGTCAATACTAATACATTCTATTACTTCTAAACGTCAATACTAATACATTTTACTACTTCTAAACGTCAATACTAATACATTCTACTATTTCTAAACGCACTCAACGCTTATTGATGTTGTACTTGTTTTTCTAAGAGCATTTAATGGAGCGTGACTTGACAATATAGGTCAACACCATCCATACATGGACTTCTCTCATTAACAACACAACAGTGTGTACTTCTATGTCCAGTGTGCACTTGTATGTACAGTGTGTACTTCTAGATTCTGATATACACGACACTTATCCCTGATACGCCAAAACACTTATCCCTGATATACACAACACTTATCCCTGATATACACAACACTTATTTCTGATATAAACGACACTTATCCCTGATATACACAACACTTATCCCTGATACACAAAACACTTATCCCTAATATACACGACACTTATCCCTGATATAAACAACAGTTATTTCTGATATACACGACACTTAACCCTGATATACACAACACTTATCCCTGATATACACAACACTTACTTCTGATATAAACGACACTTATCCCTGTTATACACAACACTTATCCCTGATACATAAAACACTTATCCCTAATATACACGACACTTATCCCTGATATAAACAACACTTATTTCTGATATACACGACACTTAACCCTGATATACACAACACTTATCCCTGATATACACAACACTTACTTCTGATATAAACGACACTTATCCCTGATATACACAACACTTATCCCTGATATACACGACACTTATCCCTGATATACACGACACTTATCCCTGATACGCCAAAACACTTATCCCTGATATACACAACACTTATCCCTGATATACACAACACTTATTTCTGATATAAACGACACTTATCCCTGATATACACAACACTTATCCCTGATACACAAAACACTTATCCCTAATATACACGACACTTATCCCTGATATAAACAACACTTATTTCTGATATACACGACACTTAACCCTGATATACACAACACTTATCCCTGATATACACAAACACTTACTTCTGATATAAACGACACTTATCCCTGATATACACAACACTTATCCCTGATACACAAAACACTTATCCCTAATATACACGACACTTATCCCTGATATAAACAACACTTATTTCTGATATACACGACACTTAACCCTGATATACACAACACTTATCCCTGATATACACAACACTTACTTCTGATATAAACGACACTCATCCCTGATATACACAACACTTATCCCTGATATACACGACACTTATCCCTGATATACACGACACTTATCCCTGATATACACAACACTTATCCCTGATATACACAACACTTATTTCTGATATAAACGACACTTATCCCTGATATACACAACACTTATCCCTGATACACAAAACACTTATCCCTAATATACACAACACTTATCCCTGATATACACCACACTTATCCCTGATATACACAACACTTATCCCTGATACACAAAACACTTACCCCTAATATACACGATACTTATCCCTGACATACACAACACTTATCCCTGATATAAACAACACTTATCCATGATACACAAAACACTTATCTCTAATATACACGACACTTATCACTGATATACACAACACTGATCCCTGATATACACGACACTTATCCCTGATATACACGACACTTATCCCTGATATACACAACACTTATCCCTGATATACACGACACTTATCCCTGATATAAACAACACTTATTTCTGATATACACGACACTTATCCCTGATATACACAACACTTATCCCTGATATACACAACACTTATTTCTGATATAAACGACACTTATCCCTGATATAAACAACACTTATCCCTGATATACACAACACTTATTTCTGATATAAACGTCACTTATCCCTGATATACACAACACTTATCCCTGATATACACGACACTTATCCCTGATATACACAACAATTATTTCTGATATAAACGACACTTATCCCTGATATACACAACACTTATCCCTGATACGCCAAAACACTTATCCCTAATATACACGACACTTATCCCTGATACACACCACACTTATCCCTGATATACACAACACTTATCCCTGATACACAAAACACTTACCCTTAATATACACGACACTTATCCCTGATATACACAACACTTATCCCTGATACACAACACTTATCCCTGATATAAACAACACTTATCCATGATACACAAAACACTTATCTCTAATATACACGACACTTATCACTGATATACACAACACTGATCCCTGATATACACGACACTTATCCCTGATATACACCACACTTATCCCTGATATACACAACACTTATCCCTGATATACACGACACTTATCCCTGATATACACAACACTTATTTCTGATATACACGACACTTATCCCTGATATACACAACACTTATCCCTGATATACACAACACTTATTTCTGATATAAACGACACTTATCCCTGATATACACACACTTATCCCTGATATACACGACACTTATCCCTGATACACATAACACTTATCCCTGATATACACGACTTATCCCTGATATACACAACACTTATCCCTGATATACACGACACTTATCCCTGAGATACACAACACTTATCCCTGATACACAAAACACTTATCCCTGATATACACAACACTTATCCCTGATATACACAACACTTATTTCTGATATAAACGACACTTATCCCTGATATACACACACTTATCCCTGATATACACGACACTTATCCCTGATATACACGACACTTATCCCTGATATACACCACACTTATCCCTGATATACACAACACATATCCCTGAGATACACAACACTTATCCCTGATATACACAACACTTATCCATGATATACACGACACTTATCCCTGATATACACAACACTTATCCCTGATATACACAACACTTATTTCTGATATAAACGACACTTATCCCTGATATACACACACTTATCCCTGATATACACGACACTTATCCCTGATATACACGACACTTATGCCTGATATACACCACACTTATCCCTGATATACACAACACTTATTTCTGATATACACCACACTTATCCCTGATATACAAAACACTTATCCCTGATATACACTACACTTATTTCTGATACACACAACACTTATCCCTGATATACACGACTTATCCCTGATATACACAACACTTATCCCTGATATACACGACACTTATCCCTGAGATACACAACACTTATCCCTGATACACAAAACACTTATCCCTGATATACACAACACTTATCCCTGATATACACAACACTTATTTCTGATATAAACGACACTTATCCCTGATATACACACACTTATCCCTGATATACACGACACTTATCCCTGATATACACCACACTTATCCCTGATATACACCACACTTATCCCTGATATACACAACACCTATCCCTGATATACACAACACTTATCCATGATATACACGACACTTATCCCTGAGATACACAACACTTATCCCTGATACACAAAACACTTATCCCTGATATTTAATTTATATTAAATAATTAATATATATATTAATATATATTGTTTTTAATATTGTTTTTAACATGGCTGTGCAGCACTTTGGAAACATTCTTGTTGTGTAAATGTACTATATAAATAAAGTGGATTGGATTGGATTGGATTGATATACACGACACTTATCCCTTATACACAAAACACTTATCCCTGATAAACACGACACTTATCCCTGAGATACACAACACTTATCCCTGATATACACAAACACTTATCCCTGATATACACAACACTTATCCCTGATATACACCACACTTATCCCTGATATACACCACACTTATCCCTGATATACACAACTTATCCCTGATATACACGACACTTATCCCTGATATACACAACACTTATCCCTGATATACACGACACTTATCCCTGATATACACAACTTATCCCTGATATACACGACACTTATCCCTGATACACACAACTTATCCCTGATATACACGACATGTATCCCTGATACATACGTCACTTATCCCTGATATACACGACACTTATCCCTGATTTACACAACACTTATCCCTGATACACACAACACTTATCTCTGATATACACAACACTTACGGAGAGGGACAAGCGGTAGAAAGTGGATGGATGAAATACTTAGTCAGCTAGAATACAAAGCTGACACCAAGTTGTGTCCTTATATGGAAATAATGGGTCGATAAGAAAATGGTGAAAGTGGCCCTCACATACTTGGACTTTCCGATATGTGGCCCTTGGTGGAAAAGGTCTGGACTCTCCTGCAATACTCAGCCTGTAAAAAGTGATGATAATTAGTATCGTTAATTCATCTTTGCCAACAGCATCAAAAAGGTATGTTACATAAGCCTGCGTCACGCAACCAAGCGCTAGTTGTAGCTCTGACAAACTAGCAGCGAGTGCTAAAGTGCTACAGTTCGAGAAGGAAAAACCTTCATGAGAAGAAAACCTGATCAAATGTCCTCGTGGTGACCTTGCACAAGAGGACCTCATTATTCCAATTAGAGCCAAGGGGACACCTCTCCCAGTTTAGACCCAGGACTAAGAAGCTGGAGGCAGCGCTAGCATGCCAACTGCAATTATGCATCCTGCATGACTCCCACGCAGCCAGCAGCCACAAACAAACACTCCACTCTTCTCCCAGCCGGGCAGGAGACCAGGACTCACACGGAGGGCGGCTAAAAGAGCTCAAGGTGCGGAAAGAGCCTGGCAGACACAAACAAGTCCAGCTGGGCAGGAGACCAGGACTCACACGGAGGGCGGCTAAAAGAGCTCAAAGAGCCTGGCAGACACAAACAAGTCCAGCACACGGGAGGAAATGCAGAGGTTTCTCATTCTTCCCACTGGGTGGAGGTTTTTTCTTGCCCTGATGTGGGATCTGAGCCAAGGATGTGGTTGGGGCTTGTGCAGCCCTTTGAGACACTTGTGATTAAGGGCTATATAAATCAACTTTGATTGATTGTCATGACGTACAAAAGTAGTGGTCTTTAGTGAGCAGCATCCGAAGGAGGTCTGTAAATCTGCTCCAAGTCATCTTGTCTGGGATCTGAAAATACACTCAGATCACTGAACCGTTCACATTTCTGAGCAAGACTCAAATATTTTTAAACATGCTGAGTTTATTTGTGTTGATACCAGTGGATGTGATGATATCACAACTTATTTAAAATTGGGGGTTACATCACCAAAAATGATTCCCAGGCACGGCACCGCTGCTGCCCACTGCTCCCCTCACCTCCCAGGGGGTGAACAAGGGGATGGGTCAAATGCAGAGGACAAGTTTCACCACACCTAGTGTGTGTGTGACAATCATTGGTACTTTAACTTAACTTCTGGCCTGGGAGACCACCGGCAGAAACACATCCAGCACACTGAACACAGGGGTCCCCCAGGGAACGGGTTCTTATCCCCCTGCTGACCCAGGACTCGGCACCACCACGTGACAACAACATGGACATGCGGACGACCCAACTGGAGTTGGACTCATCACCGACAGATATGAGTCCAACTACAGGGATTTAGGTGCAATCTGATCGTCCACCTGGAGAAGACAAAGGAGATTGTGGTGGACTTCAGGAGAGCCAACACCAGAGTCCTCCACTGTAACCCTGCTGTGGAAAGTTTTTGGACGTGCGCATCACTGACAACCTGTCCTGGATCACCAGCACCACACCACTGGCCCAGAAGGCCCAGCACAGGAAAGCATGCGTTCTTGTATCGTGTCCCCGTAGAGAGCAGAGACCCTCACACGGGACTCATTCAGTCTGGGACAAGGCTAAGGAGCTTGCGAGCGAGGACAAGCAGACTGAGGGACAGCTTCATCCATCAAGCTAAACCGGAACTTTGGACCACGCCATTGTATGACCCTCAAAACAGACATTGTTGTCCCTTGTCGTCGTGATAGCGTTCAAGCTAGGTAGCCATTAGCGTGCTAGCTTGTGTCTCCAATAAATAAGCACTATGGAAGTGTGTTTATCAATCACAGTTTTACAACAAGTTTGATCTAAACTGTGAGTTTTAAAAGCACTAAAGGTTACATCCTGAATATATCAACCGTCTTTTAGGGTGCTGGTAGTCGTACTAACTGCAAGTTTTCTTCCATGGAGTCTGTCCAAAGGTTCAGATGCCCCTCAAGGCAAATATTCACTTTGCGACACAGAAGATCAAGTTGGACTCCTGCTTGGATCCTTCAACATTCCCCTCTGCCGACTGAAAGGATCTCCAGGTTTTATCCCACCTGATATTTAGCAGAATCATTTGGTGGGCAGAGGAGGACGTCAGCAGTAAGAGCTTCTCATCAGGGAGTCTGTGCTGCACAAAAGTGCTGACGGAGCACAAACACAGCAAGACCTGCACAGGACTGCAGATGTTTGGGAACATCCCCAAGACTCCAGACTCCCATATTCTGACCAATCATCTTTCACACATCTAATTGATGGTTCTTCAGTGTCAACTCAGGTTTGTGGAGGAAGCCAGGACCAGGGTACATTTGACAGGAAGTATGGATGACTGTAGACCATGACAGAAAGAATGGATGACTATAGACCATGACAGGAATTATGGATGACTGCAGACCATGACAGGAAGTATGGATGACTGTAGACCATGACAGGAAGTATGGATGACTGTAGACCATGACAGAAAGAATGGATGAACACGACAGGAAGTATGGATGACTGTAGACCATGACAGAAAAAATGGATGACTGCAGACCATGACAGGAATTATGGATGACTGCAGACCATGACAGGAAGTATGGATGACTGTAGACCATGACAGGAAGTATGGATGACTGTAGACCATGACAAAAAGAATGGATGACTGCAGACCATGACAGAAAGAATGGATGACTGCAGACCATGACAGGAAGTATGGATGACTGTAGACCATGACAGGAAGTATGGATGACTGTAGACCATGACAGAAAGAATGGATGACTGCAGACCATGACAGGAAGTATGGATGACTGTAGACCATGACAGGAAGTATGAATGACTGCAGACCATGACAGGAAGTATGGATGACTGTAGACCATGACAGAAAGAATGGATGACTGCAGACCATGACAGAAAGAATGGATGACTATAGACCATGACAGGAAGTATGGATGAATATGACAGGAAGTATGGATGAACATGACAGGAAGTAAGGATGACTGCAGACCATGACAGGAAGTATGGATGAACATGACAGGAAGTATGGATGAACATGACAGGAAGTAAGGATGACTGCAGACCATGGGCATGACCCAGGTGCCAAGTTAAGTATTTTGTCAGCAAACTGCTGCTGAAAGTCTGCCAACGTTAAGTTTGTCTACATTTGTTTGAAAGATAGCATTGTTAGCTGACTGATGCTAGCATCCTCTTTCAAAGTAAAAGTCCAGTGTGACAGGAACATGATTTATCATCTCACACGCTCCATCCATCACTTCCTCTGGTTGCCATGACGACACGACAACCTTCCCAACAAATGATCTGTGTGCTTGCTATGTTTATGTATTTTATGTATTTGTATCTATTTATCTATGTTCTTATGGCTTTATGTGTTATCAATTTGCACTAAATTAGGTTTTCTTACAATTTCGTTGTACAATGTACAATGACAATAAAGATATATATTTTATTCTATTCTATCTACTGTGGGAAATATTGTCCACTCACTCACACACACACACACACACACACACACACACACACACACACACACACACACACACACACACACACACACACACACACACACACACACACACACACACACACACACACACACACACACACACACACACACACACACACATCATTAGGTTGTATCCATACAAATACCAATATTGATGATTGTTATTGGTTACTACATTATTGGTACTACATGTCATTATTAGTGCTACATGTCATTGTTGGTACTACATGTCATTATTGGTGCTACATGTCATTATTGGTGCTACATGTCATTATTGGTACTACATGTCATTATTGGTGCTACATGTCATTATTGGTGTTACATGTCATTATTGGTGCTGATGGAAGCAGATCAGAATCATATCCATATTTAAGTGTTACTTCTTTCTAAACTCCTATAGTCATATAAAGAATAGCTAGTATTCTTCCTTCTTTTGAGTCTCATAGTAAGGTGTCGGCCTTCTAGATTGGAATGTGTCAGAGTAGAGATAACTCGGAGTAGTCTAAACAACGGGAGTGGGGGCGATGGACAGAGGGAGGATCACGGGACTTCCGTGGGTTTGGGAGAGACCGATCTGGACCGGGCTAGGGAACGCTTGTGTACTGAGATTGGTCTCACGTTTGTCCTCTAAGCTTGGAGAATAAACCACAAAATACCAACTACTGCCTGTTGATTGAATATAAACATCAGCTTATTGCCATAAAAAGAATCTGGGAGAGACTAGCAATTTGAATTCCCCATTGGAGGAATGCTGGTCAACGCAACAATTTTGGGGCCCGTCCGGGATGGCACGCTGTTGATTGATGACTTCTTGCAATCTTCTGGACAGACTCAAAAGGCCAATACAAGGTGAGAAGAGCCTTTTTATATAAAATCTGCTTTAGGAGTCTGTCCTGAAGTCTGTAAGTCAAACACTGTTTTGTAATCCCAGGCACAGATTGGTGATTTTGATAGATTGATTGCATTTTTGCCGAGCCTGCCATTGCATTAAAATTTTAAATAAGTGGTCAACTCAGGCCATTGTGTCTCGATTACCGTGACGGGCAGTTTCATTGACGAGTGAACTAATAGTTGGGTGTGGCTCACCCTGGGAATTTGGTCGTCCCTTAATGAGTTCGGGTTGCAAGATCCCAGTGAGATAAGACACTAAAACGTAATGAAGCGGGTTGAAAGATCCCAGTGAGATAAGACACTGAAACGTAAGGAAGCGGGTTGAAAGATCCCAGTGAGATAAGACACTAAAACGTAAAGAAATAGACACATGGCCTTGGAGTGTGACAGACAGGAATGTGATGGCGGTCAGGAAAAAATGTGATGAATCATTACTATTTAATGATCAATTGAATATACTGTTGTCGACAATAAAATTAGCAAGTAGAGTTTAAAAAGAAAAAAAAGAGAACATTCCTTGAAAGGGTTAAGAGTGAGTGCTTACGCGTGCTCGTGTGTGTGTGTGCTGCTGAGTGTGTGTGTGTGTGTGTGTGTGTGTGTGTGTGTGTGTGTGTGTGTGTGTGTGTGTGTGTGTGTGTGTGTGTGTGTGTGTGTGTGTGTGTGTGTGTGTGTGTGTGTGTGTGTGTGTGTGTGTGTGTGTGTGTGTGTGTGTGTGTGTGTGTGTGTGTGTGTGTGTGTGTGTGTGTGCGTGCGCTGGTGAAAATGGAACACTCAGGGAGAGAATTTAAGAGTTTGGCGTATGATAAAAGTAAACGGGGATTACGTGGAAAAACGAAATGCAGCAAAAGAACCGATGATTAATGAGACAAATAGGACAGAATAGACTGATTGGTGTTTTGCCTGCCGCGCATGCGCAAGACAATTCAAACGACCCGCCCAGACTTTGACTAGGCCACCGCCCCCTACTCCAGTGACAAGAGAAGGAGGTACACAAACGCCCCCTCTACGATTAATCTTGCCTCCGAAAATTAACCCCTTCTACACGTCTGTCCATTTTCCTACGGCAGACATTTTTGACAAATGACATTAACAATAGGGGAAAAGAATGTTTATAACCTTACGTTACATGAATGGTTTCTAGGAAAACAGAAAATAGAAACATTGTGTGAAGTGTAAGGAAGAGATAGGGTACAGGAGGTTGTTTGTAAAGGAAAACGAAACAGAAGGAGATAATGAATGAATAAATGAAATAAGTTAATTTTGGTCATATAATCAACCATCAAAAATTTTGTGTGAGCAGTTTAACAGTACAGATTAGACAAATTAACAATCATACACATTTACACACAGGAAGAAAAAGAATGACCAAAAAAGGAATAGGCAGAAGCCAAAGCTTATATTGGCCTATCCTATACATTCACTGAACATTAAATTACCTGGAACATCAACGTTAAAAGAGAAAGTATTAACCCCTTATTTTGCAAGTCTGACCATTTTCCTCCAGCAGAGGGCGGTGCACACCAGACATTTTTGACACATGACAATTATAGGGGCATACTTTAATATAAGTCTCTTGCCGATGCATACATGCAAGCCATTGTTGACCTTTTTTCCCACCTGTACCTCCGGGAGGGAACCTTTGGCCAAACACTTTAGACAAAGTTAACCCTGATATACACGGTGCCAAAAACAACATATGGCAGGGACATTTTAGTCATCCCATGCAAAATTGGGCTAATGACAGAGCAACAAGGAAACGTCTATTTAAATTACAGATCGCTGAAGATAAAAAGTGAAAAGAACCAAAAGGTCAAATATCAGCTACGGTATATTCAGCAGTGGGTGACTTTGCTTTTGAGTTCCAACAGGTGGAGGAAAGAATCATCAATAGACAAGAGACGTGCGGTTGGACTCGGGTGGTGGACAACAAGATGCTTCAAAGCCAGTCTGGGGTAGACACTGTTTCGGCTGTGACCAGCCTGGTCACTGGAGTCGTGACTGCCCGAACATTTCCGAACAGGAAAGGTTCCGTCTTGCCAACAAACGAACACGAAGGCGTGAAAGAGGACGCCCACATCAGGAGCCGCAGCAGGAAGTACAGACAGGACCCCTGCTGGACATGAGTGTCAACGAACAATGTTATCAGCCACCCATTCGATTCTGAATGCAGAGGTACAAAAAAACTGTGTGCTTCCTCTTTAAAGGTCGAAGGCTTTGCTGGGGTCACAAGAAGGTTACCTGTAACCAAACCACTTCCGGTTCAGATTGCTGGACCTCCTTTACAGACGGTACCCTGACATTCAAAATCGCACAGAAGGAACATTCCTGGTGTTACCTGACGGCTCAACCACCCAGCTGCGACACCACTACCAAGGCTCCTCCATGAACTCATACCACAGCCTGAAACAACAGCAATGGCTGACATCCAACTGCTCTAGCAGTGAAAACCCTAGCTGGCTGAGATGCTTCCGTGTGTTCTATCACTCGACTCGCCAGATGTTATGATCACCAGTTAGACACATACCAGGAGACCTTTGACTCCTTTTTATATTTATATATGTTGGAACTCAAGGTGTGGCTGCTCATGTTGACCTATCTTTGCAACAGCTAGCATGGTATAAGATGGACACAATTGATGTCCCACAGTGCTCCCTTGCTCTCTGTCTCGCCTACAAAACCAAAGAACTTAGGTCCAATGATAACACACGGCGTAGCTGCCAAACATTACACCGACACCCAAATACCACATTTTCAATTGTTTAGGTTTAGCCCATGGTTATGTTAAACACATTACTATGGGCTGCACTTTAGACACCTGTAGGCTACGAGGAGCTAGCAGCTACAGAACAACTGAGCTAAAACGACACATTACACATTTAAGCATATCAAATAATTATAGTTGCTCATTACATACACATAGTCATCAAGACAGAAGTCTGATAGAAAGTATTCAGTAACAAACGTGTCTGCATCATTCAACTTTCTACAACATGAGCTTGACTTAATGACTTATTGGGTCCACCAGGTGTGGTAAAATTTCAAAATACTATTGCTAAAGCATCCGCCATAAGGGTAGTATTTTTCTAGTATTGGTGACAATATAAATATAAGCATATTTTGTTACTTTCACCATATTGAATAAGTTACATAAAAGTTAGGGTTTAGATGAGTTTGAGTTATTTGTGATATTGCTAAGGGGTCCCCTACCCTAACACCACCCCCCAGTGGACCATAGAGGCTAAAGAGACAAACATTGACCTCAAACATGACCTGTCCTCCGCTACTTGACTATTAGCTGACCGTTTTCTTAGATGTTTCTGAAAGTGATAATATGACTAACACAGTCCTTTTTTCAGAAACAAAAGGGGGTGAGTGAGGGTGGAATCAGACTCCTTGGAACAAAATCGACAATCATCTGACTCTGACACATTCCATAGTTTTAACGTTTTTCCCGTGGGTAAGAAGTTATAACTAATTTTAATTTGAAAATAACGATTTTACACATCGATAGTAGTTTAGTAGATCAAATTTAGAATATGGAGGGGGTGAGGGTGAACCATGTATAGTCTTTGATTTCACTGATATGATCAACACGGTACAAGGGAAAAGGTACGTACTGACTTGTGTTGACAATCACAGTGGTTGGCCGGAAGCAACAACAACCTCAAAAGAGGATGCAATATCACTAATTAAATGACTTGTGAATGACCTAGTACCCCGACATGGTTTCCCCAAAAAGATTAGGTCAGACAACGGCAACCATTTAAAAAAATACTCACTTAGCCTTGGTCGAAAAGGCTTTAGGACTAGAACACAGGTTTGGGGTACCATCCTGAGTCCCAAGGAAAGGTTGAAAGGATGGACCAGAACATCAAAAACTAATTGGCTAAAATCTGTGCACAGACCAAATTTAATTGGATTGACATGTTGCAATTAGCGTTAATGATCATTCGAAGGTCCGTGAATAAAACTGTTTTACTGCCCTTTGAGTTTTTCACCCAATGAGCTGCATACAGGTCAGCCATTCACAGGACCAGCAGCTCCCCATGGAAGGAGGAATCAGCGTAAAACCAAAATGGTATTTTACACAAAAAATTGCAGAATTTGTGTGCCAGTTCTTCTGTACAGATTCCCTTCCGCCCGCTGAGAGGGTCAAGATCAAGGTCATCAAACGCAAGTGGACGGAGCCCAGGTGGACTGGTCCCTTCAAGGTCGTGGAACGGACGTCCCACGCCCTTCGACTGGCTGGTAAAGGGGACACCTGGTACCACCTCTCCCTCTGCACTACTGCTGAAGAACCTGACAGATTACCAGCGGATGTCATTGCTGACATCGCCACAACATCTGCCGCTCTTTTGACCCCCTCGCCACATCATCTGCCCCACAGTCCAGGAGACAAGAGAGATTTTCTACCTACATTACTCTTTTCAACTTCTATATTGTATATCCTTGTGTGAGACCAATCCAGTATGCTAAATGTTTCTTAGTTTTTCTTGCTTGTTTTCAGCATAACTATATGTGTCGTTACATTAAGTGAAAAGTTTGATGTTTATCCCCGTTTTGTTACCTAAATTACTCTGATATTGATAGACGAAAGGCAGGATGTTACACCCGACTAGTATTCCCTGACGGACTGGTGCTTGGGCGTGTTCTACTGTCTTTGTGTCTCAGTTCATCCTTCCTGACGACAGTGACTGACAAGTGTCTAAGAACATACAGCGGACTTTAAATAAACTGGGTCAAAGGGGATAGCAAGACTTATTTTTTTTACCTGTGCAGTGGGATAAATTACGGGGTACACAATAGCTATTACCGTGGTAATAACCTCTATATTTGTTACGACCCAACCCTGAACCATTGGTGTCGGATGCAGACAACATACTATGGTAAGTGGTGCCCATCGTCCCTTTTATGTTGTTTTGGGGGTTGACCTAACTGATACAGACTCTAAAGGAATTATTAAAATTAATGTCCTTGAGAGGGCGTTAACTACCGCTACACCCTCTGTAGCACCTAAAGTACCACCCCACCTCGGTGGTGTTTCAAAGGCTCTCACATCTGTGCGTGCTAATGACATCACCACCGAAGGCCTGGTAACTTTGACCTTAGGAACGGGTGCAGACAACCTGTGGCTCAGGTGGATGCCAAAACCTGGGTGACTGTGTTGCTTCTTCCGCTGGACGTCCCTTTCCCCACACTTACCCCGCCCCTTTTAAGTTGACTGACATGTGTACCCTTCTGTTGACAATGCCACCCGACTTCTTCCCTTTGTGGCCCAAAAGCTGAATTACACGAGTTTTCAAATTACAGGACCCTCTTTGTCCCCCAACAAATTGGGTGACATTAACCGTTACTGGTGCACCACACTGATAGATGGCTCTAGGATAGGCCCTTGGGCATGCGCTGACTTATTCTGGTGTTGTGGGGAGCACAGATTGTACATTAGAATCCCAACGTCAGCCGTTGGGCTTTGTGCTATGGTTAGACTGGTGACCCCAGTCACCAAATTAACACCCCTTGGAACTCCTGTTTCAGCGGCCTCTCTAACTCCCCGCCGCCGTTGAGACTAACCAACCTGACTCGTGACGCAGTTGAGGGACTTGCTGAACAACTTGCCCCGACCTCCCTCAAGACCATCCAGAACCGCACAGCCCCTTGTGCTAAGTGTCACTAAAGGGGGTCTAACAAAGTGGTAACTTTAAGACTTTCGAGAATTGTTGATTTCCTTCCCTGACCATGACGACATTGACGTGGACTCCCTCCATCTATCATCCATGTAAATGTGCTGTTGTTTTATTGCTAGCTTGCTCAAAGAGAAAAAAAAACAGCACCTACTTTAATGTGAGGCGTGCTTTATAAGTTTTGTACAAGTAATAAAGATCTTATTAGAAGATCTTAAAGGGGGATTGATGGAAGCAGATCAGAATCATATCCATATTTAAGTGTTACTTCTTTCTAAACTCCTATAGTCATATAAAGAATAGCTAGTATTCTTCCTTCTTTTGAGTCTCATAGTAAGGTGTCGGCCTTCTAGATTGGAATGTGTCAGAGTAGAGATAACTCGGAGTAGTCTAAACAACGGGAGTGGGGGCGATGGACAGAGGGAGGATCACGGGACTTCCGTGGGTTTGGGAGAGACCGATCTGGACCGGGCTAGGGAACGCTTGTGTACTGAGATTGGTCTCACGTTTGTCCTCTAAGCTTGGAGAATAAACCACAAAATACCAACTACTGCCTGTTGATTGAATGTAAACATCAGCTTATTGCCATAAAAAGAATCTGGGAGAGACTAGCAATTTGAATTCCCCATTGGAGGAATGCTGGTCAACGCAACAGTGCTTAAACATGTTTTATGTCTTAAACATGTGCACCAACAGCACCAATAATGACATGTAGTACCAATAATGACATGTAGCACCAATAATGACATGTAGTACCAATAATGACATGTAGCACCAATAATGACATGTAGCACCAATAATGACATGTAGCACCAATAATGACATGTAACATCAATAATGACATGTAGCACCAATAATGACATGTTGCACCAATAATGACATGTAGTACCAATAATGACATGTAGCACCAATAATGACATGTAGTACCAATAATGACATGTAGCACCAATAATGACATGTAGTACCAATAATGACATGTAGCACCAATAATGACATGTAGCACCAATAATGACATGTAACACCAATAATGACATGTAGTACCAATAATGACATCTAGTACCATTATTGGTGCTACATGTCATTATTGTTGCTACATGTCATTGTGTAAATAAAGATCTTTAATCAGATTTGAGTTGGCCCCAGAGGTTGTACACCAGCAACACCATGTGACATCTCACAGCAGGACAGTCTTTAATCCACACCTACTCTTTATTTCTTAAACATGTTTGCTAGTTGTTAACGTCATCATCTTAACGAGCACACACATCCAGACTAAAGTTACTATAAGGAGTCAATAAAACATAATTGTGATGTGGCCCTTGTCACAGTTCAATTCAGACTAATGTTAGTATAAGTAGTCAATAAAACATAATTGTGATGTGGCCCTTGTCACAGTTCAAGTCAGACTAATGTTAGTATAATTAGTCAATAAAACATAACTGTGATGTGGCCCTTGTCACAGTTCAATTCAGACTAATGTTAGTATAATTAGTCATTAAAACATAACTGTGATGTGGCCCTTGTCACAGTTCAATTCAGACTAATGTTAGTATAATTAGTCAATAAAACATAACTGTGATGTGGCCCTTGTCACAGTTCAATTCAGACTAATGTTAGTATAAGTAGTCAATAAAACATAACTGTGATGTGGCCCTTGTCACAGTTCAATTCAGACTAATGTTAGTATAAGTAGTCAATAAAACATAACTGTGATGTGGCCCTTGTCACAGTTCAATTCAGACTATTCTATTCATTCTATATTCTATTATATTATATTTGCTATTCTATTGTAATATATTATATTGCATTAAATGTTATTCTATTCTATATTTTATTATATTATATTTTATATTCTATTGTAATATATTATATTGCATTAAATGTTATTCTATTCTATATTATATTCTATTATATTTTCTATTCTATTGTAATATATTATTTCTCTATTCTATTCTATTATATTTTATATTATATTGTAATATATTATATTGCATTAAATCTTATTCTATTCTATCTTCTATTCTATTCTATTCTATTGTAATATATTATATTGCATTAAATGTTATTCTATTCTCTATTCTATTGTATTTTCTATTCTCTATTCTATTGTATTGTCTCTGTACAGGAAGAGAGTCTGTGACCTTTAAGTCGATGCTAATTTGACACAAAGTGCTAACCTTTAAGCACATCTCCCACAGACATGCTAATGAGTACAACCCCACTATATTTAGAACTATATTTATATATTTATAACACTTTTTATACATTTATAACTATATTCATATATGTATAACTATATGTATATATGTATAACTATATTTATAACACTAATTATATATGTAAAACTACATGTACATATTTATAACACTAAATATTTATAACTATATTTATATATTTATATATTTATAACACTATTTATATATTTAGAATTATATTTATATATGTATAACTACATGTAAATATTTATAACTATATTTATATGTATTACACTATTAATATATGTATAAACTATATGTATCTATTTATAACTATATTTATATATGTATAAACACTATATGTTTATAACTATATTCATATATTTATAACTATATGTATGTATTTATAAAACAATATGTTTAGAACTATATTTATAACTATATTTATATATTTTTAACACTATTTATATACTTATAACTATATTTATGTATGTGTAACTATATGTATATATTTATAACTATATTTATATATTTATAACACTATTTATATATGTATATCTATATTTGTATGATTATTAGGGTGTAACGGTACGTGTATTTGTATTGAACCGTTTCGGTACGGGGGTTTGGGTTCGGAGGTGTACCGAACGAGTTTCCACACGAACATATTAAGTAGCCGCCTCCGCTTCCTTCCACCTGTCTCTGTCAGTCCTCTACAGCACCCAGCATTGTCACACCCACACAACCATCTGATTGGTTACACGCAGAGCGGTAACAGCCAATCAGCAGTGCATATTCAGAGTGGTAACAGCCAATCAGCAGTGCATATTCAGAGTGCATGTAGTCAGTGCTTAGTGTTTAGCAGGTAATCATCAGGCTGCGGACTCTCCCCAAATGATAATAAACAGCTCCCAGTCAACTACTAGTAACATCACTATGAGCCCGTTGACCTTCTAGAAATATAAACTGCAGCTCAGCTCGCTCGCAGTCCTGGCTTGAGGTGAAGGCTAATTAGCTTTAGCGTAACGTTAGCTCATTTTGCTCTGTGTGTGTGTGTGTGTGTGTGTGTGTGTGTGTGTGTGTGTGTGTGTGTGTGTGTGTGTGTGTGTGTGTGTGTGTGTGTGTGTGTGTGTGTGTGTGTGTGTGTTTGTGAGTGTGTGTGTGTGTGTGTGTGTGTGTGTGTGTGTGTTGTGTGTGTGTGTGTGTGTGTGCTGTGTGTGTGTGTGTGTGTGTGTGTGTGTGTTGTGTGGTGTGTGTGTGTGTGTGTGTGTGTGTGTGTGTGTGTTACGGACAGCAAAGCCCTGTCTGTCTGTTATTTCACTTGACCTTTTTTCTGTGTTGATTGAGCTGTGTTGAAGCAGCAAAAAAGAACATTATGTTAAATGAAGAGTTTCTGTCTCTGATAGTTGATATAATAATGTAAGGTGCATCATTAAGCCTACATGAACTCCATGGTGTTCAGGGATGAGTAGTCTCTCCTATTGCTATTCTACTATTTTTTTCAGCTATAGTTACATGAATCATTAGTAATGTAGCAGCCTAGTTTTGAATGGCAGGGTCCCTGCTATCACATGTTGATGAAAATATAACATTTACATAATAAAAATCAACTACAGGCTTCCCAAATACTGTAATAAATTAAGCATGATGAGTTGACTTGAAACTGTTTAATGTTGCACTTTTTATATGTAGAAGAAAAGTTGTGTCATTTTATTTAATCTGAGCAACAACTTGAGGCAGTTTAATGTTGATTAACGTGGGGCGGGAGTTGTTATTGTTATTGTTGTCATCCTAGTACCCCCTCCCCCCCCAGAGAGTTGTTATTGTTATTGTTGTCATCCTAGTACCCCCCCCCCCCCCTCCCCAGTGAGTTGTTATTGTTATTGTTGTCATCCTAGTACCCCCCTCCCCCCCAGAGAGTTGTTATTGTTATTGTTGTCACTCTAGTACCCCCTCCCCCAGAGAGTTGTTGTTGTTATTGTTGTCATCCTAGTACCCCCCTCCCCCCAGAGAGTTGTTATTGTTATTGTTGTCATCCTAGTACGCCCCTCCCCCCCAGTGAGTTGTTATGTTATTGTTGTCATCCTAGTACCCCTCCCCCCCAGAGAGTTGTTATTGTTATTGTTGTCATCCTAGTACCCCTCTCCCCCCCAGAGAGTTGTTATTGTTGTCATCCTAGTACCTCCCCCCAGAGAGTTGCTATTGTTGTCATCCTAGTACCCCCCCTCCCCCAGAGAGTTGTTATTGTTATTTTTGTCATCCTAGTACCCCCCTCCCCCCCAGAGAGTTGTTGTTGTTATTGTTGTCATCCTAGTACCCCCTCCCCCCTAGGGAGTTGTTGTTGTTATTGTTGTCATCCTAGTACCCCCTCCCCCCAGTGAGTTGTTATGTTATTGATGTCATCCTAGTACCCCCCTCCCCCCAGGGAGTTGTTATTGTTATTGTTGTCATCCTAGTACCCCCCTCCCCCAGAGAGTTGTTATTGTTATTGTTGTCATCCTAGTACCCCCTCACCCCCAGGGAGTTGTTATTGTTATTGTTGTCATCCTAGTACCCCCCCAGAGAGTAGTTATTGTTATTGTTGTCGTCCTAGTACCCCCTCTCCCCCAGAGAGTTGTTATTGTTGTCATCCTAGTACCCCCTCCTCCCCAGAGAGTTGTTATTGTTGTCATCCTAGTACCCCCTCTCCCCAGAGAGTTGTTATTGTTGTCATCCTAGTACCCCCTCCTCTCCAGAGAGTTGTTATTGTTATTGTTGTCATCCTAGTACCACCCCCCCCAGAGAGTTGTTATTGTTATTGTTGTCATCCTCGTACTCCCCTCCCCCCAGAGTGTTGTTATTGTTATTGTTGTCATCCTAGTACCCCCTCGCCCCCCAGATGAGTTGTTATTGTTGTCATCCTAGTACCCCCCTCCCCCCCCAGTGAGTTGTTATTGTTGTCATCCTAGTACCCACCGCCCCCCAGAGTGTTGTTATTGTTATTGTTGTCATCCTAGTACCCCCTCTCCCCAGAGAGTTGTTATTGTTGTCATCCTAGAAACATAGACTACTATTTAAGTCTCACTTGACTGACTACACTAGAGCAAGCCCGGTCACAGGCAATTACAATGTCTGTTAGTCCGGGTGAGGAGTCAGTTAAGCTAGAACTAGCCAGCGCCAGGCTGGATAATCCATGTACGCATAGCAATTCTCTTAGAATAATACACAATTCACATAATGTTTTTTCTGTTGTGTCTGTGTCAGAGGTGGACATGCATTCTACTGAGGTGGCAAATTATGATATGTCCAGTCTACTGCAGCACCAAGCAAACAATCGGAAAATTCCCGTCATATCAATTCCTAGATATGGTCGAAACTATTTAAAGTGCACTACGCATAATAAACGCAACATTGTTAATATTGCCACTACGGATAATCTTAACAAAAACTCGTCAAAACAGCCCAATACCTATAATATGGGCTTTTTAAACATAAGATCATTGTCTCCCAAGGCGTTATTGGTTAATGAGGTCATTAGAGACAACAATCTTAACGTCATTGGTCTTAGCGAAACCTGGCTCAAACCGGACGAATTTTTTGCGCTCAATGAGGCATCTCCTCCTAACTATACGAATGCGCATGTTGCCCGCCCTCTTAAAAGGGGAGGGGGTGTCGCACTAATATACAATGAAAATTTCAACCTTACCCCTAACCTAAATAATAAATATAAATCGTTTGAGGTGCTTACTATGAGGTCTGTCACACCGCTACCTCTCGACCTGGCTGTTATCTACCGCCCCCCTGGGCCCTATTCGGACTTTATCAGTGAATTCTCAGAGTTCGTTGCTGATCTAGTGACGCACGCCGACAATATAATCATAATGGGGGACTTTAATATCCATATGAATACCCCATCGGACCCTCAGTGCGTGGCGCTCCAAACCATAATTGATAGCTGTGGTCTTACACAAATAATACATGAACCCACGCATCGCAACGGTAATACAATAGATCTAGTGCTTGTCAGGGGTGTCACCACCTCCAAAGTTATGATACTTCCATATACTAAAGTAATGTCCGATCATTACCTTATAAAATTTGAAGTTTTGACTCTTTGTCAACAAGCTAATAATAATAATAACTGCTATAGCGGCCGCAACATTAATGCTGCCACAACGATGACTCTTGCTGACCTACTGCCTTCGGTAATAGCACCATTCCCAAATTATGTCGGCTCTATTGATAAACTCACTAACAACTTTGACGATGCCTTGCGCGAAATTATTGATAGTATAGCACCGCTAAAGCAAAAAAGGGCCCCTAAAAGGCGCACCCCATGGTTTACAGAAGAAATTAGAGCTCATAAATTATCATGTAGAAAACTGGAACGCAAATGGCGCGCGACTAAACTTGAGGTTTTTCATCAAGCATGGAGTGATAGTTTAATAACTTATAAACGCATGCTTACCTTAGCTAAAGCTAAATACTACTCAAATCTCATCCGCCTCAACAAAAACGATCCTAAATTTCTGTTTAGTACAGTAGCATCGCTAACCCAACAAGGGACTCCTCCCAGTAGCTCCACCCACTCGGCAGATGATTTTATGAATTTCTTTAATAAGAAAATTGAACTCATTAGAAAGGAGATTAAAGACAACGCATCCCAGCTACAACTGGGCTCTATTAACACAAATACGACTGTATATACGACGGACACTGCCCTCCAAAATAGTCTCTCTATTTTTGATGAAATAACATTAGAGGAATTATTACAGCGTGTAAGTGGGATAAAACAAACAACATGTTTACTTGACCCACTTCCTGGGAAACTTATCAAGGAACTGTTTGTATTATTAGGTCCATCAGTGTTAAATATTATAAACTTATCACTTTCCTCCGGCACTGTTCCCCTAGCATTCAAAAAAGCGGTTATTCATCCTCTGCTCAAAAGACCTAACCTCGATCCTGACCTCATGGTAAACTACCGACCGGTCTCCCACCTTCCGTTTATTTCCAAAATTCTCGAAAAAACTGTTGCACAGCAGCTAAATGAACACTTAGTGACTAACAATCTCTGTGAACCTTTTCAATCCGGTTTCAGGGCAAATCACTCTACGGAGACAGCCCTCGCAAAAATGACTAATGATCTATTGCTAACGATGGATTCTGATGCGTCATCTATGTTGCTGCTTCTTGATCTTAGCGCCGCTTTCGATACCGTCGATCATAATATTTTATTAGAGCGTATCAAAACACGTATTGGTATGTCAGACTTAGCCTTGTCTTGGTTTAACTCTTATCTTACTGACAGGATGCAGTGCGTCTCCCATAACAATGTGACCTCGGACTATGTCAAGGTAACGTGCGGAGTTCCCCAGGGTTCGGTTCTTGGCCCTGCACTCTTTAGTATTTACATGCTGCCGCTGGGTGACATCATACGCAAGTACGGTGTTAGCTTTCACTGTTATGCTGATGACACTCAACTCTACATGCCCCTAAAGCTGACCAACACGCCGGACTGTAGTCAGCTGGAGGCGTGTCTTAATGAAATTAAACAATGGATGTCCGCTAACTTTTTGCAACTCAACGCTAAGAAAACGGAAATGCTGATTATCGGTCCTGCTAGACACCAACATCTATTTAATAATACCACCTTAACATTTGACAACCAAACAATTAAACAAGGAGACTCGGTAAAGAATCTGGGTATTATCTTCGACCCAACTCTCTCGTTTGAGTCACACATTAAGAGTGTTACTAAAACGGCCTTCTTTCATCTCCGTAATATCGCTAAAATTCGTTCCATCTTGTCCACTAGCGACGCTGAGATCATTATTCATGCGTTCGTTACGTCTCGTCTCGATTACTGTAACGTATTATTTTCGGGCCTCCCTATGTCTAGCATTAAAAGATTACAGTTGGTACAAAATGCGGCTGCAAGGCTTTTGACAAAAACAAGAAAGTTTGATCATATTACGCCTATACTGGCTCACTTGCACTGGCTTCCTGTGCACTTAAGATGCGACTTTAAGGTTTTACTACTTACGTATAAAATATTACACGGTTTAGCTCCAGCCTATCTCGCCGATTGTATCGTACCATATGTCCCGACAAGAAATCTGCGTTCAAAGAACTCCGGCTTATTAGTGATTCCCAGAGCCAAAAAAAAGTCTGCGGGCTATAGAGCGTTTTCTATTCGGGCTCCAGTACTCTGGAATGCCCTCCCGGTAACAGTTAGAGATGCTACCTCAGTAGAAGCATTTAAGTCCCATCTTAAAACTCATTTGTATAATCTAGCCTTTAAATAGACCCCCCCTTTTTTTAGACCAGTTGATCTGCCGTTTCTTTTCTTCTCTCCTCTTCTCCCCTGTCCCTTGCGAGGGGGAGTTGCATAGGTCCGGTGGCCATGGATGAAGTGCTGGCTGTCCAGAGCCGGGACCCCGGGTGGACCACTAGCCTGTGCATCGGTTGGGGACATCTCTGCGCTGCTGACCCGTCTCCGCTCGGGATGGTTTCCTGTTGGCCCCGCTGTGGACTGGACTCCCGCTGATGTGTTGGATCCACTGTGGACTGGACTTTCACAATGTTATGTCAGACCCACTCGACATCCGTTGCTTTCGGTCTCCCCTAGAGGGGGGGGGTTACCCACATATGCGGTCCTCTCCAAGGTTTCTCATAGTCATTCACCGACGTCCCACTGGGGTGAGTTTTTCCTTGCCCGTATGTGGGCTCTGTACCGAGGATGTCGTTGTGGCTTGTACAGCCCTTTGAGACACTTGTGATTTAGGGCTATATAAATAAACATTGATTGATTGATTGATCCTAGTACCCCCTCCTCTCCAGAGAGTTGTTATTGTTATTGTTGTCATCCTAGTACCCCCCCCCCCCCCAGAGAGTTGTTATTGTTATTGTTGTCATCCTCGTACTCCCCTCCCCCCAGAGTGTTGTTATTGTTATTGTTGTCATCCTAGTACCCCCCTCCCCCCCAGATGAGTTGTTATTGTTGTCATCCTAGTACCCCCCTCCCCCCCCCAGAGAGTTGTTATTGTTGTCATCCTAGTACCCACCGCCCCCCAGAGTGTTGTTATTGTTATTGTTGTCATCCTAGTACCCCCTCCCCCCAGAGAGTTGTTATTGTTGTCATCCTAGTACCCACCGCCCCCCAGAGTGTTGTTATTGTTATTGTTGTCATCCTCGTACTCCCCTCCCCCCAGACAACCACAGACAGGTAGTACATCCACAGACAGGTAGTATAACCACAGACTGGTAGTACATACACAGACAGGTAGTATAACCACAGACTGGTAGTATAACCACAGACTGGTAGTACGTCCACAGACTGGTAGTACATCCACAGACAGGTAGTACATCTACAGACAGGTAGTACATCCACAGACAGGTAGTATAACCACAGACAGGTAGTATAACCACAGACTGGTAGTACATCCACAGACTGGTAGTACATCCACAGACAGGTAGTATAACCACAGACTGGTAGTACATCCACAGACTGGTAGTACATCCACAGACAGGTAGTATAACCACAGACTGGTAGTACATCCACAGACTGGTAGTACATCCACAGACAGGTAGTACATCCACAGACTGGTATTACAACCACAAACTGGTAGTACATCCACAGACAGGTAGTACATCCACAGACTGGTATTACAACCACAGACTGGTAGTACATCCACAGACAGGTAGTACATCCACAGACTGGTATTACAACCACAGACTGGTAGTACATCCACAAGAGTTTCTTACAAAGCCTCCTCAGGAAGTACAGCCTGCTTTGTCCTTTCCTGTACAAGTGGTCCGTGTTCACAGTCCAGTCCAGCTGGTTGTCCACCCACACCCCCAAATATGAAATGTGAACTATGAACTATGAACACTGAAATATGAAGAGGGTGCTGAAATAAGGGTGGTATGAGAGAGAGAGAGCTCCTTCAGACCTGGCAGGTGGAGTGAGATTGATATGTAATGCAGAGCGTCTGGTGGAAAGGAGGGAAAGTAGAAGCTGACAAGCCGGCGGAACAATCACAACAAACATGGCGACTGAGACAAATCCTGTGGGGATGACAGAGAAAACTTTGGCAAAAAGGTGAGAAGACTTTGGTGACGAATGTGAAGGTGACTGAAAGGAAGACACAACTCCAGAAAACTTAACAACAACAAAAATCCCTCAATGAAAAACATTTGAACAATCATGGATGTAAACAACTAAAACACTCATGAATGTAAACATACCAACAACTAAAACAATCATGGATATAAACATACCAACAACTAAAACAATCATGGATGTAAACATACCAACAACTAAACAATCATGGATGTAAACATACCAACAACTAAAACAATCATGGATGTAAACATACCAACAACTAAAACACTCATGGATGTAAACATACCAACAACTAAAACAATCATGGATGTAAACATACCAACAACTAAAACAATCATGGATGTAAACATAACAACAACTAAAACAATCATGGATATAAACAACTAAAACACTCATGGATGTAAACATACCAACAACTAAAACAATCATGGATGTAAACATACCAACAACTAAAACAATCATGGATGTAAACATACCAACAACTAAAACAATCATGGATGTAAACATACCAACAACTAAAACAATCATGGATGTAAACATACCAACAACTAAAACAATCATGGATGTAAACATACCAACAACTAAAACACTCATGGATGTAAACAACTAAAACACTCATGGATGTAAACATACCAACAACTAAAACAATCATGGATGTAAACATAACAACAACTAAAACAATCATGGATATAAACAACTAAAACACTCATGGATGTAAACATACCAACAACTAAAACAATCATGGATGTAAACATACCAACAACTAAAACAATCATGGATGTAAACATACCAACAACTAAAACAATCATGGATGTAAACATACCAACAACTAAAACAATCATGGATGTAAACATACCAACAACTAAAACAATCATGGATGTAAACATACCAACAACTAAAACACTCATGGATGTAAACAACTAAAACACTCATGGATGTAAACATACCAACAACTAGAAAACATGATAAATATGGATGTATGATTATTCATGTATGTCACAGTACTAGAATATGATGGATATGAATGCATGATTATTCATGTACGTCACAGTACTAGAATATGATAGATATGAATGTATGATTATTCATGCACGTCACAGTACTAGAATATGATAGATATGTATGCATGATTATTCATGTACGTCACAGTACTAGGATATAATAGATATGAATGCATGATTATTCATGTATGTCACAGTACTAGAATATGATAGATATGAATGCATGATTATTCATGCACGTCACAGTACTAGAATATGATAGATATGAATGCATGATTATTCATGTATGTCACAGTACTAGAATATGATAGATATGAATGCATGAATATTCATGGTTGTCACAGTACTAGTATATGATAGATATGAATGCATGATTATTCATGGATGTCACAGTACTAGAATATGATAGATATGAATGCATGATTATTCATGGATGTCACAGTACTACAATATGATAGATATGAATGCATGATTATTCATGCACGTCACAGTACTAGAATATGATAGATATGAATGCATGATTCTTCATGCACGTCACAGTACTAGAATATGATAGATATGAATGCATGATTATTCATGCACGTCACAGTACTAGAATATGATAGATATGAATGCATGATTATTCATGTATGTCACAGTACTAGAATATGATAGATTTGAATGCATGATTATTCATGTATGTCACAGTAATAGAATATGATAGATATGAATGCATGATTATTCATGTATGTCACAGTACTAGAATATGATAGCTATGAATGCATGATTATTCATGTACGTCACAGTACTAGAATATGATAGATATGAATGCATGATTATTCATGTATGTCACAGTACTAGAATATGATAGATATTAATGCATGATTATTCATGCACGTCACAGTACTAGAATATGATAGATATGAATGCATGATTATTCATGGATGTCACAGTACTAGAATATGATAGATATGAATGCATGATTATTCATGCACGTCACAGTACTAGAATATGATAAATATGAATGCATGATTATTCATGTATGTCACAGTACTAGAATATGATAGATATGAATGCATGATTATTCATGTATGTCACAGTACTAGATATGATAGGTATCAATGCATGATTATTCATGTATGTCACAGTACTAATATATGATAGATATGAATGCATGATTATTCATGGATGTCACAGTACTAGAATATGATAGATATGAATGCATGATTATTCATGTACGTCACAGTACTAGAATATGATAGATATGAATGCATGATTATTCATGGATGTCACAGTACTAGAATATGATAGATATGAATGCATGATTATTCATGTACGTCACAGTACTAGAATATGATAGCTATGAATGCATGATTATTCATGTATGTCACAGTACTAGAATATGATAGCTATAAATGCATGATTCTTCATGTACGTCACAGTACTAGAATATGATAGATATGAATGCATGATTATTCATGTACGTCACAGTACTAGAGTATGATAGATATGAATGCATGATTATTCATGCACG